>NC_035436.2:117014232-117267645 GCF_002127325.2 Helianthus annuus
GGAATGGTATACGTTTTGATACAATAAATCGTATTGTGTGATTGTGCATGGTTGTTTGATTAATTGTGATAGACTTGTCAATTATGTGAACTTGGTGGTGAAACTGTGAAATGCTTGTAAGATGGTATGCTTGTGTAAAATATAATTATTCAGGGTGTATTGAGTAATTAGTGAAAATTTAATTATACTTAACCCTAATCCTTCACTAAACCACACACACAAAAATCCAAGCACGTAGTTCACAATTCTCTGGCAATCATCATCAAATCATTGGCAAGACATCACAAGTTTGATTCCTCTCTTTCTCTAGGATCAACACAAGGTAATTGTTAATGATTGTTTGTTGATTATTTGATTGATATCAATTCTTGATTCTTGTAATTCTTGCAAACCCTAGATTTGATTTGATGGTTCTGTGCTTAATTTGAATCTTGATTATTGAAATGATGATGATGATTAGGGTATGCTTGATAGATTGATCCTGTGATGATTGTTATTGTTATTTATCGGTTGATTGATTGATCTTGCATTGTGAAAGTATGTAACTAGGGTTTTCAAACCAAGAACGTAACTGTTGAAACGTATAAAGCGTAACTGATATGATGCAAAGATCGTGTGATTGAATGTTTGTCTGAGGTTTGTGAAGGAGTGTAAGTGCCTGAGTTTTATCATGGTGGTCCGACTTTTAATGATGAATTAAGAGTCTGAGTTTTAATGATATGCGTAAGGATCCGAGTTTCATAAGAAGCATTAGGTCCGAATTTCTTAATGAATGCTTCTTGTCCGAGTATGAATCCCCTAGCCCTTGTCCGACCTTTAATAATATAATGGTGTCCGAGTTTTAAAGGGACTTGAAGTCCGAGTTTTATGATGATTGCAAGGGGTCCGGGTTTTGGTACAAGCATATAGAGTCCGAATTTTGTCTAAGTATTATAGGTCCAACTTTTGTAACAACCTTGAGTCCGAGTTTCAAGTGGGGTGCACTTGTCCGACTTTTATGTAGGAAAGCTTAAGGTCCGAGTTTTGGCTTGTTACATGATCCGAGTTTTACATGCTTGATAACATTGTCCGAATTTAAATGGAGTGTGCCCAAGTCCGAACTTTATTATCATGCCAAGTCCGATTTTTAATGGAGATGTACCTAGTCCGACTTTTTAAAGTTGGTACTCATAGTCTGACCTTTTGATTTGTTATACATGGTCCGAGTTTCGCTAGGAATTGCTTGTCTGAGTTTTAAGCTTGATGCCTTATCCAAACTCTTATGCATGATAACCTAGCCTGAGTTTTATGTTAAATGCATAGTCTGAACTGATTACTTGATAGATGATCCGACGTTGCTGATGAACTGATTGAGTTAGGTTGATTTTATGATCTGGAATGCGTTTGTGTAATATATTGCGTTTAATAAGATAGTGGGTGATTTATGACAGTAGACATGTGATTGTCCATGTGAATGAATAACTTGCTAAGGTCATACATGAGTTGGTTGGCTGAATGATTGTAGACGATACAACTGATAGAAATTCTGAGATATGTAACTGATGTCTAATGATGATTTGGTGATTGAATGCGAAATCTTACGAACATGTACTGATTGAATATGCGTGTACACTCTAGGACTTGACTGATTTCTTGTGAGCACTTAACTTAGCATACCGAGCAAACCAAGGTGAGTTCACACAGCCAAGGCATGGGGTTCCCAGGGTGGGAATGGGATTGGATTACTTTATTGTACATACCCTGTTGATAGAACCTAACGATAAGGATACGACTAGACTAGTAACACTTATTGAACTGATCTTCGCACACCTGCCAAGGGTTGGCCGCGATATTATGACTGACTTTGCACACCTGCCTTTGGAAGGCCGCGAACTGTAATTTACTAATCTTCGCACACCTGCCTGGTAGGCCGCGATACAGGTAAACCTAGTCTAGAATACTCGGGATGAACATCCCTTAATATCTTCGCATACCTGCTTGGGAGGCCGCGATGGAAACTAATACGATACATGACATAACGAACGAACATTCTACTACTCACGTTATACTATTACTGAACTGTTAACTGTGAACTCGCTCAACTAGTTGTTGATTCGTTGCTGCATGCCTTGCAGGACCTTAGGTACTTATGGAGCTTGCACAGGGAGGAGCAGGTCGTTGTGGAGCATGGATCATGGATGTTTTGATAAACTTTATAACACTTAAACTTATTACATACTTTGGGTTTCATGATTATGCTTCCGCTACTTAAACTATGTTTGGTTGGAACATCAATTGTATTGAATTGGGTTTTACAAACTACTTTGATTATTATACACACTATGTTCAATATGATTGGTGGCTTGATCCTGGTCAGTCACGCTCCCAAGCGGTGATACTCCGCAGGTGGATTTTTGGGGGTGTGACATCGACTGTGACATCTGTGCTTTTAATCATTGAACAAACTCTGAATAGCTCACTTATCAATAAAACAATGTGATTTGATCCCAATATTTGTTTATTTATGTTTGATATTTTGCATGTTTCAATTTTTGTTCAATTTCAAACTCTATATCGCTTTCTGGAAAGTTATACGCAAACTAATGCATAAACGTAATCAGTTTAACGCGACAAATACTCCGGGACATCTACATAGGCTTAACATGCCTTAAATAACATTTACATAACTTAGAAATAAGTTTTGAATGGTTTGGTATGGCAAAATCAAGTTTATTCGCTTACAGGGACTATTTGCGACAAACTGCGAAGGTATGCCGATTCGTATAGTAACGTACAATCCGGAACATGATCGTAAGTTAAACATACCATAAATATCCTTTACATAGCTTAGAAATAGGCTTTGAGGGTTCGGTATGCGAAAATAAACTTATTTGGTCAAACAGGGACTAAAAGCGTCAAAAAGTGCATAAGTTTGCATTTACGCGCATATCCTACGTTCTGAACATATCCGGACATCCAAAAATTTTTGTAATCATTAAAATATTTTATTTTAGCGATTGGAATGCTAAAAATTCATTCATCGCGCAATTTGGATCGTTTTTCACGTCCGTTCGTGTTTCGTCGTAATTAACCGAATAACGTGACCGTACGGCCAAACGAACCGACTCAAGATAGGTTGAAGCAATGGGAGGTCGGTGGAGCCGTTAACCTTCGCCTGATGTGCTGTGCTTTATGCCAACGTGGTATTGATTCTCATCCTCATTTATTCTTTGAATGTACTTTTTCGACACAAGTTTGGATGATGGTTAAACCTCTCGGAGCTATGCAACACCTATCGGATAAATGGGAGGATATTTTTCAGCACGTTGTTAATACATCGGGTTCAAAATTGGAGAAGCATGTGATTGGCAGGATTCTGGTAGTTGCAACCGTTTACCAGGTATGGCTAGAGAGAAACTCCAGGTTGTTTGCGAATACTCAACGGTCGGCTAGACAAGTTGCTGATGTTGTTAATGCCTCTGTTCGATTGAAGCTGGTAACTTTGAAGTTCAAGGACTCGAGATAAGTGGACAAAATTCTTAGAGATTGGAAGCTGCCTATGGGGCTTGTCATCTATGAAGAAATCGGCCAAAGAGTTTAGATTAGAGTTCAATTCAGATTAGTTATGCGAAGTTGCTAATCTGTATTATTGGTTTTTGTTTGGTTCTTTTTCTTCTGGTTGGTTTTTGTTTTGGTTGAACATATTCCCGGCATGTCGGGCATATGAATTGGTGGGCGCTTTTGTCCATCACTTGTGTTTGGTTGGTTTTGTTGTGATATAAAATTTACCAGGGTGAAACCTTTACCCAAAAAAAAACTTCATTGTAGAGCCTTGAAATGGGGTTAACAGTGCTTAAAAACATCAAAATCTAAGTTTTACACATGCAGGGGCCAAAACTGTCATTCTGTCAAACATCTCTCGCGGGGCGCGTAAGCTTGAGCAGGCTTCTACGCGGGGCGCGACAGAGCTTCAGATTAGAAACATTGAACTTGGTCGCAGCTGATTTCATGCAATTTTACCATGGTTTTGGCATACCATTTGCTTGTTTTTGAGTTCCCATTGTATTAGAAACAATGTGCCACAAGTGTATGGCTTAGATCAAGCTTTGATTCTTGCAAAAACACTTGTAATCATCCTGTGAACTCAATTCTTCCAATAAATACCCACCAAGTTTGCATTCATTCCTTGCTCTAATTGATTTAATCTGCTCTAAGTTGAAGCTAAGGCTTCATACCAGAGTATTTTAGATCAATTCTTCCTAGCTTGGACCCTTTGTAGGCTTCTTTCATGCTTGTTTATGCATTTCAGACATGAAAGTCAAACAATGTTTGACTTTCTGCTTTGACCAGTTTATGGTCAACACAAAGTTCGTTTGAACTTTGCAACGTGAGCGTAATCACGATGGTTATAGTCCCTTGTGACTATACCTACTGATTACCACGTTGATTAGGCGTAGTGACGAGTCAAAGTTTCAGTCAAAATACGTATTTATGCGTATTTTGCAACGAAGCTATTTTTGGGTATCAAAACACTTTGTTTTGATATCAAACTTGTTTTCTAACTTAGTTAAACATGTTTATACATGTTTAACTCGTCACTTTTAGTCTAGTACTTGTTTAGGGTCGTAAGTTAAGCGGTCTAAACAACCGCTTAGACTTTCGAACCCGACCCGTTTGGTCGATCATTAGGATCCGACCAAACACATTTTGTGACCATAGTTGCATAGGGAATAACCTTCCGAGGTTATACCTTATGGTCACTTCGTTTAGTTAGTTGTATGATAGGTAGTTTATATGCCTTAGGAAAATGACCAAAATGCGCTTTTTGCGCATAGTTTCATTTTAAGCATATGTAACCTAAATTTTGACATCTAAACTGATTATGCAATATTATTAGACATTTTAAGGCATATAATACTCTTACTAGGACTAGTTAGGCGGTCCGAACGCGCTTTTGCGGGAACGACACGTTAAAGTAGCGTAAACTACCTTAACGAGTCGTAACGGGTCATAAGCACTTAGGATAGGTTCCGATTTAGAATGTAGGCTTTGTTAAACCATATTACATGGGTTCCAATACTCATTTGGTTTACGAAACCTCATTTTATCCAATCTTCCGACTTAGGTCCGGTTTATTAACGTAGTTACCTATATTAGGTGCGATTGATTCCGTGATCCTTCATGTGTTGTTTGATTGATATTTCAAGATCACTAAGCAATATCAAGTGAGTACATAGTCCCCTCTTTTACCGCTTTCAAATATTTTTGGGTGATACACATGTGCCTACTTGTTACTTTCGTGCATTTCGTGCTTTCATGAAATATACTTGCTATATTCATTAGTACGCATATAGTACATGATTCCATTTATGCTTTACTATGTATGTTGACTGAGCATGCTAGCACATTGATTTTGTGACAACTCGAGTTTCCAAGATTCTACTTCCGCATTAATTACACGTTAACTGTTTAAGTGTTTATTTACACGATTTGTTTGCTTTGTAACCGTACACGTTTGTTATATGTTGAGACGTTATGTGATTGTTGAATTTATATGTTTGGTGATATAACATGTAATCTGTTCAAAAGTTAAAAACCTTAAACTGTTACACCCCGAACCAACCCGACGAAACAAGTGCGTTTCGCCAAGTACATCCCGACGACACAGAGGTTGTTTCGTCACAACCTCCTCGACGAAACAAAGTGTTTTGCCGGCCCATGATTCGCCGAAGCCCAGTAAGGGCCCAACTCGTATATGCGATCATATATTAACTTAGGGTTACGTATAAACTCATCAGTTACCAGTTTGCAACCCCTAGACACATTCTTGAAACCCGACAGCCACACCCATCCTTTGAAGCTCGATCACTGCCTGTAATTGTTAGATCATCTCTCGGACTGGTTAGTCATTGCTAGTGCTTATTTGTTTATGAATTGTTGATGAATGTTATGATGATCTGTGAATGCATGACTTGTATGATTTTTGATTATTGGTCCGATGTAGAGTAGGGTTGGCTTATGATAATTGACCGACTTATGAGGGTGATGTATTGGTTGATGTTGACTTGGTATGTTATCAGTGGCATTGTGTTAATAGAATATGATCATCGGATCCACACATGTCGTGATCTAGGTTGCATATGGCTATCTCGTGACTTAGGGTTCATGCTAGATGTTGGTTGTTGTAGTATAATTTGGATGATGAGTGGATTTCATGATGATTAGATGATGATTACTGTGTTGAATGATTACTGTATGATTGAGGATGTTGATGATGGCAGTTAGGGTTTATGTGTTTTACGAAACTGTTATGTGTCGTAACTGACATTTTGACGAAACGTATGACGGCAAAACTGACATGACGAAACAAATACTTTTCACCGAAACCAATTATGACGAAACAAACACGACGAAACAGTGTGTTTCGCCGAGGGTAAATACGGCGAAACAGTGGGTGTTTCGTCGAAGGGAAGTAACGACGAAACAGGGGTGTTTCGTCGAGTGGGTAAACGGCATAGTAACTTAGTTTAATTCTGTTAAGAGTTAACCGGGTTAGTTGACTGATGTTAAATGATTAGCATGACTTGCATGAACTTGTATAACTGTTAAATGCTAGGTGTAGTTGTTACTTGCATGTACGTGATGATCTTGATTGTCAGCCGTACTTTGTGAATGTAAATTGATTGTGAATCCATGCATAACTATAGGACGTGATTGATTACTTACGAGCATATAATTTAACATACCGAGCAAACCAAGGTGAGTTCACACTCTTTCCAAGGCATGGGATTCCCAAGGGTTGGGAATGGGTAAATGAACTAAACGGTAATTACGACCATCCTCCGTGGGTAGGATGCCAAGAATACACACTGGACCAAACCTCTATCATGAAGTCCCTCATTTATATAAACTTAATCGCCAAGGCCTATGGCGAGCGGGTCATTAGTTAATAGCGCTATTAGGTTTAACAAACCTCACACCGTGTCGTTCGAACGGGCGTGTACTAAGGGACTATGGGCAAAGGGTCAATGCTGATAGACATTGACTTAGGGCACCTCTTACATTTTCGTAGCACTTGATACACACGGTCTAGTAACACATGGGAAGCCCCCACTAATCTACGTACACATGTCTGGGAGACCGCGATACGAATTAATACGATACATGGTTTACAAAACGAACATATGATTTACGAAACGAATACTATAACTAAACAACCAACTGTGAACTCGCTCAACTTTGTTGTTGACTCGTTGTTACATGCCTTGCAGGTCGTTAGGTACTCATGGAGCTTGCACAGGGAGGCGCGGTCGTTGTGGGACATGGCAGTGTGTGCCATGCTAAAAACATTACTTTATTTCGTACTTAATACTTACATTGGGTTTTACAATTATGCTTTTGCTAAACACTTAACTATGTTTTTGATTTGAAACACCTTTCATATTGTGTGGTTGAATTTTACTTATTACTTGTTATGTTCAATATGATTGGTGGCTTGATCCTGGTCAGCCACGCCTCCAGGCGGTGGTGCTCCGCGTGTGGATTTTGGGGGTGTGACAGATTGGTATCAGAGCCATTGGTTATAGTGAACTTGGTTTTAATAAGGGGAAAAGGTTTTTATTAAAATCAGACTGTAACCTGTACAGTGCTCAACGATCCACAACGGCGCTTCGCTCCACGTGCAAGACTCAACACTATAGGTGATACTATTCATGTTTACATTACCTACTTGTTAGATACATACTATATTGCTCATGGTATGCTTAGATAACGTAGCAACTACTATTTGAAAACCTTGTTTGCTCACACTCTTCTGTCATTCCACACTTGCGTATTGATACGACGCACTTCTCACTTGTGTTCTCTTACTTGTGAAGATCATGAGTGGACGCGTTAACATGACACAAGCCCAGCTGACGGCTTTAATCAACCAACAAGTTGTTGCGGCACTTGCAGCCGCACAAGCAGGAGGTATACCCTGCAGTCGTAACTCACTCTAGGATCTTTAGATCCTACACTCCTAAACCAACTCTTGTGTTTAACCTTGTTCTGTTCTTATACACAACAGGTCAACACGCTCAGCCACATGTATGCACCTTCAAGACTTTCATGGACTGTCGTCCTAGCACATTCAGTGGCACTGAAGGAGCCGTTGGACTCCTCTATTGGTTTGAGAAGCTCGAGTCTGTCTTTGAGATGTGTGAATGCCCTGAGGCTCGCAGGGTGAAGTATGCCACTGGTACTCTCGAAGGTATTGCGCTGACTTGGTGGAATGCGCAAGTACAGATGCTCGGGTTGGCGGCTGCTAATGCCACCCCATGGAATGATTTCAAAGAATTGATCAAGCGAGAATACTGTAGTCGTGATGACATCCACAAGCTAAAGGTGGAGTTCTTTAATCTGAAGATGACAGGGTCAGAGATAGAGGCGTATACGAAAAGGTCAAACGAGCTGGCCATCTTGTGTCCAACTATGGTGGATCCTCCCATCAAGCGTATTGAGCTGTACCTTAGAGGCTTAGTACCAGAAATTCAAAGTCATGTGACATCGGCCAACCTTGCCACCCTCCAGGATATTACTCGCCTTGCTCATCGCCTCACAGATCAGGCAGTGGAAAAGAACAAGCTGCCCAAGCGTATCGGTGCTACTACTACTACTACTTCTACTACTCCCAGTGATAACAAGCGAAAATGGGATGGAGCCTCCAGCAAGTGTTCGACTTCAGTACAGTCCCAGACACAGCAGCGAAAGATTGATGACTATCAGAGCCCTGGTCAGCAATCTTCTGGTAGTCAAAGGCAGGGTGGATATCGAGGAAACCTCCCGAAGTGCAACACATGCAACAGGCACCACAATGGTCAGTGCAACAAGGGTCGTTGTCAGAGGTGTCTCAAGACGGGTCATGAAGCTAAAGATTGCAGGAGCTCACGACCTGCAAATCAGAACCATCAACAACAACCCCCAGCTCCACAGAACCAGCAGCAGCAACAACAGCGAGGCAACAGGGGATGCTTTCAGTGTGGTGCTGAAGGCCACTTCAAGCGAGACTGCCCCCAGTTAAATCAAAATCAGAACAACAACAACAACAATAATCAGGGCAATGGGAACAACAACGGGGGAAACAATGATGGAAATAATGGTGCCAGGGGTCGAGTGTTTGTGCTTGGTCAGGGTGATGCTAGGAATGACCCCAACGTAGTGATGGGTAAGTTCCTTCTCGACGACTTTTATTACTGTATTATTTGATTCGGGTGCGGATGCCAGTTATGTGTCTCTAAAAGTTAGTCAAATGTTAAAGCGCACGCCAACACTTTTGAACATCAAGCATGTCGTAGAGTTAGCAAATGGTAAAAGTTTAGAGGCCAGACACATAGTTCAGTGTTGTAATCTTATCCTCGCTGGTCAGACTTTCTCTATCGATCTCATTCCTATAGTTATGGGTAGTTTCGACATCGTCATTGGGATGGATTGGTTATCCCAACAGCAAGCAGAGATCCTATGCAAAGATAAGATTGTACGTATTCCCCGTTCTAGTAAAGAACCTCTCAAAGTTCAAGGCGACAAGAGTGGTACTCTGGTAGGCATCATCTCCTTTCTTAAGGCCCAGAAGGGTTTACGAAAGGGCCACACCGCTATTTTAGCACTTGTCACTCACGCATTAACGAAAGAGAAGAGGTTAGAGGATATTCTAGTAGTACGCGACTTTCCTCAAGTGTTTCCTAAAGATTTACCTAGGCTACCGCCTCACCGCCAGGTCGAATTCCAGATCGAGCTAGCTCCGGAAGCAGCGCCCATAGCTCGAACACCTAATTGCTTAGCTCCAACCGAACTGGAAGAACTGTCCAAACAATTGCAAGAACTTTTGGATAAAGGTTTTATTCGTCCTAGCTCTTCGCCTTAGGGAGCTCCAGTATTGTTTGTGAAGAAGAAGGACGGTACCTTCAGGATGTATATTGACTACTGCGAACTCAACAAGGTGACCGTGAAGAATCGCTATCCTCTTCCCCGCATCGTTGATTTGTTCGATCAGCTGCAAGGGTTGAGCTACTATTCAAAGATTGATCTGAGGTCAGGCTACCATCAACTGAGAGTCTGGGACGAGGACGTCTCCAAAACAGCATTCAGAACTCGCTACGGCCACTAAGAGTTTCTAGTTATGCCATTCGGATTAACAAACGCACCTGCAGTCTTCATGGATCTTATGAACAGATGGTGCAAGCCTTACTTGGATAAGTTTGTGATTGTATTCATCGACGACATCCTGATCTACTCTAAGAGTTAGGAGGAACACGAGCACCATCTCTGACTTATTTTGGAACTACTTCGAACAGAACAGTTGTACTCCAAGTTTTCGAAATGCGACTTTTGGCTTCGTGAAGTCCACTTTCTAGGCCACGTGGTAAACAAGGATGGGATTCATGTTGATCCAACCAAGGTAGACTCGATTAAGAACTGGCCTGCACCGCGTACACCAATAGAAATTCGCCAATTCTTGGGTTTGGCGGGCTACTACAGAAGGTTCATCAAAGACTTCTCAAAGATTGCGCAGCCGCTTACACTATTGATACAGAAGGGTGTCACCTATCGCTGGGGTAATACACAGGAAACCGCTTTTCAGCACTTAAAGGATAGACTCTGCAGCGCACCTATACTCTCATTTCTAGAAGGCACAGACGATTTTGTGGTCTATTACGACGCATCCATTCAGGGTCTTGGATGTGTGTTGATGCAACGTGACAAGGTCATTGCTTATGCATCACGTCAACTTAAATTTCACGAATGAAATTACACCACACACGATTTGGAGCTGGGAGCTGTTATTTTAGCACTTAAGATATGGAGACATTACCTGTACGGTACCAAGTGCACTATCTACACCGATCACAGGAGTCTCGAGCATATCTTCAAACAGAAGGAATTAAGCATGCGTCAACGTCGATGGATCAGTTACTGAATGATTACGAATGTGCCATCAAGTACCATCCGGGCAAAGCCATTGTTGTGGCCGACGCCCTCAGTCGAAAATATACTGTACTTAGATGCGTGCGAGCACTACAACTTACCATCCAGTCTATTCTTCCTGCACAGATACCAAATGCTCAGGTGGAAGCATTGAAACCAAAAAACGTCAGGCTGAAGCTTTACGCGGCTCAAGGCAACGGTTAGAATAAAAGGAAGACGGCGCTTATTATATAACAGGACGCATCTGGGTCCCACTCTATGGCAATTTACGAGAACTTGTGATGGATGAAGCGCATAAGTCTGTAGGATCGTTTTCGGCCCTAATTGAGTCGATCAGAAGAATTCCTATCCAAAATAAGAGGCGGAAACTAATGCTTTGGTGTGATTTCAGCAGAATTCACTTTAAACTGTTGTTGTATTGATCACGGATGCGATTACAAGCTCTAACAACACTTCGGCAACACTTCGTGGCTTACCGGAAGAGAACACCTACGACTATGATTATGATTTCGCTCATACATCCCCTATTTATAGTCTAACAGGTTTCGCTCTTACAGACATGACATATGAGCGAAACCCTCACCTGATACATAAGCGAAATCAGGACTATTGACACAAGAGCGAAATCAGGAAGATGACACATAAGCGAAACCCTATCTAACACATATTTCTTGATTTTCGTGCCCTATTCTATCCTATACACTGTAAGACTCGATACAAGACGTAGTCGACAGATGTAGTGCACCAACAAACTCCCTCTCGGATGTTGACGAAGTCTTCAGTGTCGAGTCTTCGATTGTCAACCTTTAGTCTTTATCAGTCTTCGATCTTCCTCTGAAGTATTTTTCATAGCAAGAATCCTCATTCTCTATCTTTATCATCAACAAACTCCTCTCTCTCGAATGTTGAATATCATGATGTCTTCAGACTCCCCCTATCAATCTGCTGGGATCGTAGTCTGGAATTCACAGCTTCATTCTAAATTGTGATCAAGCTCTCATCTGATTCAGGATCGTCACCTGGCACATATTTACCTGCACAATCTCTACCCACACATAAGTTTCTTTAAAGATTAAACATTCAAACTTTTAGAAACTTTTGCAAGAAACTACAGTAATGATTTTACATTCAGGATCTTTTCCTGGCTCTTATCAAGCAAACTTAACAACTTCACATACTCTCTCCCAAACCTATTCTTCATGTTTAGCACTTGAAATTTCGAAAATCAGCTTTTCAACACCAGTCGTCGAAAATCTTTTTGGATTTTTCAAAATTTATGCCAAAATACACTAAAATCTTTTTGGATTTTCTAAAAGAAAGTAAATGCAGGAACGAAATATTTACAGACAATATTTTTGCGAGTTCGTGCAAGAGGATCATATCAGTTTTGAGACATAACACTAACACCGTTAAGCTTGATTATATATTAAGTTCTAAACAATTCACCTAGATTGTCAGTATGTTCGTCCTCTTAAATTTTCACACAAATTTCAACTGTTTCGAGATATGCAATTAGTGTCTTAATTACTTAAACTTATTCGTGTGTCCCACCACTTGAATATACTCCCGTATCCAGATCCCAATATTCAATCTTACAGGTGAGTATACCACATCTGATATCTGTAAAGGGGTTATGTGCGAGGGCCGTGAGAGCTCAGGTCGATACTTCCGTATACGCAAAGAGATGACGGCTTCGACTTTTTGGTGTGTCCCCTTTAGAGGATCTTTTATTACAACAGCAGCAACTATCAATTTTATTGTTTCATCAGCTTGCTGAGGGCGATGCTATGTTTCAAGCATTTGCAGAAAGCATTATCCGGGGACTAGGTCAGTACTTCCATACAGCAGAAGTCCCGGGATAATACCTCAGATATCACTGAGCATAAAGACCTAGTATCTCAGAATAAGGGACCTTTCAAACAATATTTCAGGGGTTACCTATATATCCAAGAAGTTGTTAACCCACAGAACAAGCAAGTTTGAATTTAGGTTTATATCTCGTTACAGTTTACTAAATGTGTAAAAACCTACTGACACATCCGTAGTGATATTATTTATCACATTTTGACTTTACATATCTTTAACATGTTGTTATAGTCCACTGATGTACTATCATTTCCTCTTTTATGCAACCAAAACTCATTTTTCATTTTATCATGTTTTTGGCTTTTTCAAATTTTCTAATGTTTTTGGATTTTCTGAAAATTTCTTACTCCCCCTAAAATTCAAAAACATTTAAAGAAATTGAAAACAAACTATACAGAACATGACAACTGATATCAAATTGCTTCAATTCTCCATCCTCTTGGCTTAAACAATCAGAACTCCCCCTAACAACAAACTATTTTCCCATAATGATTTCAAAACACTCCAGTTTGTTTTATTCAGAATGGTTTTTCCGGAAAATAAGTTTTGTTGATTTTACCACTTGTAAAATTGAGGATCAAATCATCACATTGTTTGCCAATTTTATGAATGATAGTTAACTCAAGTTCAATTTAATGACCTTGATTTAACCACTTGTAGGACCAACGTGGATCAAATTCAGAACCACTTGTAACAACAATCATACATACCATTTTTAGGATTAACAATTAAGCATTTCAAACCTGTTTTTCAACCAATTACCATCTGTTGATTGAATTCTCAAGGTGCCGATTCCTACTCCCCGCTTACAAACCTGGGAGTTCCGGCAATTCTTGCAAAACTACTCAAATACAGATTAAGAAAGATGCCGATTCATGATCCGCGATTACCAACTTGGGATCTTCGGCAAGTATTGCTTTTACTCTTTGAGAAATATGTCCACCCAAGCCTGACCTTCCTTGGGTGAAACAACATTTTTGTCTTCATCTTTTCTTTCAACAGACTTGTGAACACGTCTTTTAGAAGCATAAAATTCTTTGACACTTTTGGCCTTACCTTTGACCATTTGTCCAAAGATACGTTTCACATTTCCGTTGAAAGTCTTTTCAACATCAAATTTCTTCTTGTCAGAATAAAATTGATTTGAAATTTCTGTTTTCCAACCTTTTTCATAAAATTTTTAGCACGCAAAGGTGGAAAATTTTCATCGTTCAAAGTTGGAACTGATTTTTCAACCTTTATCTCAACACGTGGCTCCTCTGATTTTGTGGAATCAGATTCATCACCAGAATTGTTACCTGAACCTTTAACAACCCATTTTTGATTTTTTACATTATCATTTCTTTTCAAAGCACTCTTTGAACATTCTCCTTTTTTAAAAGTTGAATTTTCAAAGCCTGTAAACTTTCGGATTTTCAGTTCAGTGTTCTCAACAATTTTCTCTTTCAGTTTACCAGAGACTTCCTGTTTTGGTTTGAATGTCTTCGGACAATCCTTAGCAACATGACCAACAGTTTTACACTGAAAACAGATTCTTTTTTCAATCTTCTTTTGAACAACATTCTTCTTTATTTCTTCTTGCTTCTTGGCAAGGAATTCCTGATTCATCTGCTTTCTGAATGCTTGTTCTTTCTCAGCTTCTGATGTTTTACCTGAAACAAACACAGTTTTTGGTTTATAAACTTTTTCATTTTTATAGTTTTTCGGTTGAATAAAACCAAGACCTTTCTTTTTGAAATTACGATTATGGTTTGGTTTCTTTTGGAAACTGTAACCACAATTGTATCCCAGTTTCTTGTTGATTCTTTGTTGATCTCTTGAAGTGTATGGTTTAGGTTTTTCATTAAGATTTAAATCTTTTATTTCAGAAATATTAATTTCTGTAATTTTGAAAACCTGTTTAATCATTTCAAATTTAACACTTCTTATTGGAAAAGCTTCATCAGAATATAATTTGCCAGAATCTTTCAAAGTATATGCCACTTTGAATGATTCATCATTCAAATTAGATTTTGATAGCAAAAATTCTTTATCATAAACCCATTTGTCCTTTTTGAATGTTGAATTTGACGTATCGGACTCAAACTTTGACTTGGATTTGGACTCCGGTTTTGACTCCTCTATGTCATCTTTATCTAACACCTGATCGACCACACATTTTATCAACTTTGACTCATGATCAGTGTCGGATGACGTGTACGTGACATCAATATTTTCTGGCAAGTTATCCAACGGCCCAGACTCCCGTTGTAAGTTTATTGCCTTTTCGACTCTTTCGGAATTTGGATTTCGAGGTGAATATCCATTTTCGACCGGGGGCGGACATCTATTGTAGACCACACTTGGTTTCTTACAAGAAATCTTCACTTTATCTTCGTCTCTTATCACAGATTTCTCTTCTTCTGAAGTCTTTACTTCTTCAAAAGTCTTCAAATTCTTCAAAACCGGATAGATCCTGTCAACAACAAAAGTAGAACATGAGTAACTTTCTAATAACTTGTTGACTCTTTCAGTTTCGATTCTTTGTGTTTCCAGCTTTAATTCCAGCTCAGCACACTTCTTTATGTGAAAATTAACATCATCAAGCTGCCTCAGGTATGCTCTCTTCAGCGTATTCATTGCCACAACTTGTTCACAGTTTGAATCAGTATACTTGTTGATTTCTCTGTTCATTGTATCATAGGATTCTTCCAATCTGTTTATGTTATGCAGCAACTCATTATTCTGCTTGATTAAAGAATCACAGTTCATGCACTTTTCAGAAACTTTAACGGGTTCTGCATCAACTTTGACTTCAAATTCAGGAACATCCTTGACAGTTCTGTTTGATCGTAAGAATTCAGCTATTCTCTTTTTCTCAGCTTCAGCTTTTAATCTCTCTTCCTCTTCTTCCTCTTCTTCAAGCTTTCTTCGTCTTGCTTCAGCAGCTTCCATTACTTTTCTGCACTTTTCGACACATTTCAAATTGTAGGCATTTGCAATGAAAGCGTTAACATTTGAAGTGTTTTTGGACATCTCTTTGGCCATAAGTTCTTGATCTGGGCAAAAATTGTCCCAAAAGAAACCTTCAGCCATTTTTTCATCATCTTGTTCTGCCAAACACACTTTGCTGTTTGTTGGAAGATATTTTTCCCAGCTAAAATGATCATATTTGCCCTGATTAACTAGACATGCTCTTTTTGAACCTTCAATCACATCTCTTCCATGTGCAGTTTGTGCCTGATGTTGTGCTGGTGGTGTGACTTGATGATAAATCGCCTTTTTGTGATAGTCGTTGTTTCCAAAAGGATTCTGGGCTCCACTAGCTTCACGATTTTTGCACTCCCTCTTGAAATGCCCCTTTTCCCTGCAACGAAAACATGTAACTTTAGATTTATCAAAGCCTAAAGTTGAAACATTTGCATCACGGAAATCATCTCTTCCCGTAATTTGTTTAAACTTCTCAGCTCGTCTCAACACACTAGCCTACACCATTTAATGTCCATCAATTCCATTTCCTCAGCATCTATTTGATCGTAATCCTCTTTCGTGAGCATTGGATTATCGATCTTTCCGGCCACAAAACTACTATATGATTCTAAAATCATTCCCAACAAAGACATTTGATTTTTAGCAACCTCTTCAGTATAATCTTGATCATTTTCAAGACTTAGAACAATATTGCACTGAAGTTTTCTTCCATTCTTTGTTACTGAAATTTTTGGATCAAATGATGAAAATCTTGTGCTGCTTGATCCCTGGGATGATTTCTTTTCAGAAGAATCTTTTGCACTGTAAGCAGTTTCGACTTTTGGAGAAAAAATTGACTTTTCATTGACACCACCTTTGTAATACAAGCTGATATCTTGTTCTCCATCGTAGTTCTTCATCCTGGCAATCCTCCTTTGCTCCATCTCTTGAGCTTCCAGGTGTTTGATGAAGTCTCCCAGTGTCAAATTTTTATAATCCTTTCTGTTGGATTTCAGCATCATCAGAAACGTTCCCCAAGTTTCATGTGGTACGCATCTACAAGTTTTTCAATCAATTCATCAGTATCCTTTTTAACACCAAGTTTCGTCATATTTCTCACCAAGTTACAATATCTTTCAATAATTTGCTTGGTGTTTTCAGATTTTAATCCCCGAAACAAATCAAACTCTTTCTTCATAAGAGACATTTTTTTTTTGAGCATATCATCACTCCCAACAAATTTTGCTTCCAATTCTGTCCAGATTGAATAAGCAGTTCCATCATGTTGAAGCAGTATCAAAATGTCTTCTTTTATCGCTTGCTGAAGCAAACTCACCATCAGTTTCTCATCCCTATATTTCTTTTTATCCTCAGTACTCATTTCTCTAAGTGTTAACTGAGCATTATTCCTTGTGGGCGTAACATATGGTTCTTCAGTGTGTTCCCACGCATCCAAGTGATAAGCCTCGACCTAGTTTCCAAACCGTTCAGACCACGCATTGTAATCATCAATATCCATGAGTTTAGGAGGTTTCTGAGACGTCCCTGTTTCATTTTCAAGCAAAGCACTCTGAGTGATTGTGATCGGGCTAGCAAAAGCGTTATAGAATTCAGTGTCCATTGTTCAAAATTCACAAGTTCACAAATTTCCAAGCTTAGGCAAAATTGATCTTGGAGCGAAATCCCAAAGTTCCACAAAAAAGAAATCAAACTTGTTCCTTGGAGTGAAACCCTAAATGTCACAATAAGCGAAACCCTAGTTGTCACAAAAAGCGAAACCTCAAGTTGTCACTAAAAGCGAAATCCCAAGGTGACTTATGAGCGAAATCCCAAGGTGACTTATGAGCGAAATCTCAAGGTGACTTATGAGCGAAATTCCAAGGTGACTTATGAGCGAAATTACTCTTGAATCGTCCACAAAAGCGAAATCCGCTTGATTCCATGAGCGAAATCCCCTTGTAAGCGAAACATTTGAGCGAAATCAACTGATGACATCATCATTCTCACGAGTCACTATGAGCGAAATTCCAAAAATACTAAGATTTAGGTCGATTTTAGTTTTGAAACATTCAAGGGTTTATTAATACATGATTACGAGTGCAGTGCGTGAATTTGAGCTGGTTTTACTGAGAAAAATTTTCAAAAATGACAAAGAAGGTGAAGAAAATCAGAATATGCAGCTGAAAAGGCAAGAACTCTTCCTCCTGAGCTCTGATACCACTTGTAGGATCGTTTTCGGCCCTGATTGAGTCGATCAAAAGAATTCCTATCCAAAACAAGAGGCGGAAACTAATGCTTTGGTGCGATTTCAGCAGAATTCACTTTAAACTGTTGTTGTATTGATCACGGATGCGATTACAAGCTCTGACAACACTTCGGCAGCACTTCGTGGCTTACCGGAAGAGAACACTTACGACTATGATTATGATTTCGCTCATACATCCCCTATTTATAGTCTAACAGGTTTCGCTCTTACAGACATGACATATGAGCGAAACCCTCACCTGACACATAAGCGAAATCAGGACTATTGACACAAGAGAGAAATCAGGAAGATGACACATAAGCGAAACCCTATCTAACACATATTTCTTGATTTTCGTGCCCTATTCTATCCTATACACTGTAAGACTCGATACAAGACGTAGTCGACAGACGTAGTGCACCAACAAAGTCTCGCTACTCAGTACATCCTGGTTCAGATAAGATGTACCATGATATCAGAACTACGTATTGGTGGCCTAGCATGAAAGCTCACATAGTAACTTACATTAGCAAATGTTTGACTTGTGCGAGAGTCAAGACCGAATATCAGAAACCATCAGGCCTACTACAGCAACCAAAGATACCACAATGGAAATGGGAGGAAATTTCCATGGATTTTGTTACCGGCCTGCCTAGATCTCAATGTGGGAACAATACTATTTGGGTGATCGTGGATCGATTCACTAAGTCTGCACACTTTTTGGCTATTAAGGAAACAGACAAGTTCTCTACCTTAGCAGACATTTACTTAAAAGAAGTGGTTTCGAGGCACGGGGTGCCAACCTCTATTATTTCCGATCGTGATGCACGTTTTACTTCTGAACTGTGGCAAGCGATGCACAAATCTTTTGGCTAACGATTAGACATGAGCACAGCTTATCACCCTCAGACGGATGGGCAGTCTGAGCACACTATCCAGACTCTAGAAGACATGCTTCGGGCATGTGTTATCAACTTCGGCAGCGGCTGGGAAAAACATCTTCCATTAGTGGAGTTTTCATATAATAAAAGTTACCACACCAGCATTCAAGCCATTCCATTTGAGGCATTGTACAGACGTAAATGCCGATCACCTCTTTGTTGGGCAGAGGTGGGTGATAGTCAGATCACGGGTCCAGAACTTGTAGTAGACGCAACGGAAAGAATTGCTCAGATACGACAACGAATGGCGGCAGCTCATGACCGTCAGAAAAGCTACGCTGATAAGCGTAGGAAGCCACTCGAGTTCCAGGTTGGGGATCGAGTGCTACTCAAATTGGAAAGGTGTAGTTCGTTTTGGCAAACGAGGCAAGCTCAATCCGCGGTATGTAGGACCGTTCGAAATCATAGAGAAAATAGGCAAAGTGGCTTACAAACTGGACCTACCAGTAGAACTTGGTGGAGTTCACAACGTAAAGTGTCTGTCAGATGAGACCCTCATAGTTCCTTTGAAGGAGCTCACTATCGACGATCAGTTGCAATTCGCCGAGGGTAAATACGGCGAAACAATAGGTGTTTCGTCGAAGGGAAGTAACGACGAAACAGGGGTGTTTCGTCGAGTGGGTAAACGGCACAGTAACTTAATTTAATTTTGTTAAGAGTTAACCGGGTTAGTTGACTGATGTTAAATGATAAGCATGACTTGCATGAACTTGTATAACTGTTAAATGCTAGATGTAGTTGTTATTTGCATGTACGTGATGATCTTGATTGTCAGCCGTACTTTGTGAATGTAAACTGATTGTGAATCCATGCATAACTATAGGACGTGATTGATTACTTATGAGCATATAATTTAATATACCGAGCAAACCAAGGTGAGTTCACACTCTTTCCAAGGCATGGGATTCCCAAGGGTTGGGAATGGGTAAATGAACTAAACGGTAATTACGACCATCCTCCCTGGGTAGGATGCCAAGAATACACACTGGACCAAACCTCTATCATGAAGTCCCTCATTTATATTGACTTAATCGCCGAGGCCTATGGCGAGCGGGTCATTAATTAATAGCGCTATTAGGTTTAACAAACCTCACACCGTGTCGTTCGAACGGGCGTGTACTAATGGGCTATGGGCAAAGGGTCAATGCTGATAGACATTGACTTAGGGCACCTCTTACATTTTCGTAGCAGTCAATACACACGGTCTAGTAACACATGGGAAGCCCCCACTAATCTTCGCACACATGTCTGGGAGACCGCGATACGAATTAATACGATACATGGTTTACAAAACGAACATATGATTTACGAAACGAATACTATAACTAAACAGCCAGCTCTGAACTCGCTCAACTTTGTTGTTGACTCGTTGTTACATACCTTGCAGGTCGTTAGGTACTCATGGAGCTTGCACATGGAGGCACGGTCATTGTGGGACAAGGCAGTGTGTGCCATGCTAAAAACATTACTTTATTTCGTACTTAATACTTACATTAGGTTTTACAATTATGCTTCCGCTAAACACTTAACTATGTTTTTGATTTGAAACACCTTTCATATTGTGTGGTTGAATTTTACTTATTACTTGTTATGTTCAATATGATTGGTGGCTTGATCCTGGTCAGTCACGCCTCCAGGCGGTGGTGCTCCGCGTGTGGATTTTGGGGGTGTGACAGATTTCATAAACATTTTGTTGTATATGTTTACTCAACATATGGACACATTGATTTACATTACATTTCTGCTATGTATGTTTACTGAGCATGCTAGCACATTGATTTACATGATATTTCTGCTTCGTATGTTTACTTAGCATACTTAGTACATTATTTTCACATAACATGCTTACATTTGGTATGACATTTGGTTTGTTTAATGGGACTAGAAAACATTCATTAACACTGATCACGCCGCTCGGTAGTATGTAGTGGTACCATAGGAATTGATCACACCCTGGCTTTGCGGAAGCGTGGTTAATTTGGTGTGACTTCTTAATACCATAGCTTAATCATAACAAAGCTATATGAATTAAAAACATGCAAGAATCATCCATTAAATTTTAAAACCAAACATAGTGTCATTGTTTAAACGGAACAACACTCTAATAACCATAACATTGTTTCCCAAACAAAACAACTTAAACATAACATAAACACAATTTAAGGACTGTGACTTGTCCAGGAAAGAGTCACATTCCCTAAACCCCGGATGACCTTGGAAACTAGTGCAGCGGGAAAACGTGCCATACCGTGCCAGATCTTTTAATTCCCTGAAATACATGTAAGTTGAAAAATCAACAATAATGTTGAGCGAGTTCATGTGTAAGTGAGTAAGTAAACCTTTGTATTTATCAAAAATCCTGGTATGTAGCAAATAAGGAAAAAGAGATCACCAATGGTTTGCAAGGCCATTGATATGTGTGAAATGCAAGTAGAAAGGCTCAAACCTAACAGATTTATGCGTCGGGTACAAAGTCATCCCGAGGTCCGTTATGCTGGGCCTGGGACTGGGCTCGCTACACCTAAATAGATCTATCGCTCCTGCCCCTCGGTCCTACCGTGAGGATTAATGACCTCAAGTTTCCGCCTACCCATTCACATGATCTAAAAAGTAACCCTCCTTACGCTAACCATACCATGTATAAAGTAATCATAAACATTGTAACATGTATTTCACCCCCACAGTTTAGAAAACTGAAAACAGTTAAGAGAAAAGGGGGACATGAACTCACAGTCAGTGCGTCTCTACCAAGTACTCCGAATGTCAGCTGTGTGACGACCAACATGTACTAATTCTATTAGACGGATGGCCGTGCCTTAGCTTTATAGTTTGGGTTTTTGGGAAATAGTTAGACAACTATTTCGTGTTTATATTTTGCATGTACTTGGTAGTTAATCTCCTTCCCAAGGATGGGGGATTTAATACATGTGCGTTCAATTTATAATATTAAGTCTCACTCAATATATCGTCATTCCAATATAAATATTTTTCTCAAAAATATTATATTTCCATTTCACATAATTTTTCCCCAAAAATAATACATTGATAAAATATACGTTCATAATCATTTCCGTGTAATGCGTAAGTTACGTTTTAGTAATCGTGTGGTAATAATAATTACCGTTGTAACTTATATGTTTATCGTGAAAGCGTTTGTATTATTTTGGATTTGTCAACGTTTGCAAATATTATTTTTACTCTAAAAATAATATTTGTGTATTTTCACAAAATAATCATAAACAGTGTTGTGAAAAATTATATTTACCAAATATATATTTATCACGTTTAGTTTTGTGAAAATCCCACCTCCGAATATTTGTAAATAAAGTCGTGGCGAAATATATTTTGAAAACATGTCGAAAATAATTCTAACACTTGTAAATAATTCTAAGTGTTAGGTTTTAGAAAAATTTCGCCAGAGTTTCCCCTGTAACTGGAGGTGGCCACGCTTTCAAGCGTATCATTTTCTTTTACAAAATCATTTCAACAACTTCTTGATTTAATCAAACAATTTCCGACACATCAAACTAGTCGACAAGTATGTAAATCGCATAATCACATGAACTTGTAGTTTTTCCGAAAACTATAGTGTAGATCCCGTTATAGTTTGTGGATCTATGTGTAAAATAGCTTATTATCGTAAAAACCTCGTTTTTAGAATAAATTTATCTTTACATCTTCTCGTCATCTTTTACAAAGATTGTTATTTTGTCGAAACCTTTCGTTTCACAAGTGTTTATACGCTTGTGGTTTGTAAAAATCACACTTGTTAGTGTGTTATCCGTCTTTTAGAAAACATGATTTTCTCGACACTTGGTCCTTTGAAAATACCACTTGCAGATACGTAGATCCGCTAGTTTTAAACACTATTTTACAAGTAAAAATACTTTTACACAAGTTCATGTTTCTCGTGTGGTAGAGTTTCACCTTTTAACCCTTGTACCGATAGAAACAAGCTTATGTCAAGATCTATGATCTTAACAAAGTCGGGTTAAACAATGATCCGAGCTACCACAACGTAGATCGGGCCTCAATATTCACAACTTTCAAATACTACAACTTTTACACAAGTATTAAGCTTTTAACCAACAAGATTCACGTATTTAGTAGCCTTTAAAGCTTCAAAAGATAAGTTTCCGCATTTTAACCGTTATAAATCTTATTAACCACTTTAGAATGATTCGAGTATGAGTTTCAAGTGTTATACCTCTAGTTCGGGGCTAGGGAAGATTCTATGCGAAAATGTGGTGGATAAAAGCAAGATAACGAGGTCCTTCGCCTTCCGTTAGCTCCAAGACTCCTTATGCGTGACCCGAAAGACTTGTATGTGCTTGGAATGTATGGATCAAAAGCCTAAAATGGATGTAGAAGGGGGAGGGGGTTCGGCCGAGAGCCAAAGAGAGGAGAGGGAGTGTGCTTGTGTGGTGTTGGGTGTTGTGAATGAACTCTTGTGTTCCATGGTTTACTTATAGACAAAATCAAGATAATTATCCAATGGTTATGGTGTCTTCAAGATATTAAGCACAAACAATATAATAATCCAAGTGTTGTACCATGATGTTTCCCCCTAGTTACATGGTGGCCGATCAGCCTAAAGGGGGGGGGGGGTTTCTAGTTCAATTTCAAGTAGATAGTTAGTGTTTAGTTAAGTTAAACCAAGTTAGATTTAGGGTTAACTCGGTTAGTTGTATGATGTGTTATAATGCGGGTGTTAGGGTATTCAGGGACCCTAACTGGCTCAGAAAAAGACAAACAATGTTCATGACAATATTTTTATGTTCCGGGTATAGTCCGGTTGTTCGGTTGGATGGTAATCCGTTAAAGTGCTTAAGTAAGCTTTTAAGTGTCGTAAATAATATTTTTAGTGACACAACTCATTCTGCAAAGTGTCAGGAATATTTTCCTCATGTTTTGGTACTTTATTAGTTAGCCAGAAGCTAGTATGTTATTAAAAGTGTTGTGGCTTGTGCTTAGAGTACGTTTTAGGCACATCCAGTTATTATATCTTATTCCTAGAGACGCAGTTCTACAACCCTTGTATCCCTACACTCACTATGGGTGTAGTAAAATATTTCTGGCTCATATAGGCCCTTAGAGGTAGTGTCTGCCTGATGCTGGCTTTATCAGCATGTTCAATAGGTTATCCGTTCTAATGCTACTGTGCTTTAGTGCATCATGTTTGTCACTAAGGTTCAACGTGTAAATAATGTAGTGACGGTAATTAAAGTATGATGCAGGAATATACAAGTACTAGAAATCAAGTAGCAGTTCGTCAGCAATTTCAGTTAAGCACAGTAATTAAGCAGCAATTAATTATTAATTAAATCGTACGGATACCTGGTTTAGTGAGGGTTGTCACATTCTCCCCCCGTTAGAAAAATTTCGTCCCGAAATTTTAAGTTCTGCTTGTAGAAGCAGGGTTCTCAGGAAATAGGTGGGGGTATTTCTCTTTCATTCGGTCCTCACGCTCCCAGGTGAATTCAGGACCATGTCTAGCATTCCAACGAACTTTGACGAGCTTGACACTGCTCCGGCGGGTCTTGTTTACTTTCCAATCCATGACCTCAACAGGTTCTTCAACGAAATGGAGCGTGTCGTCAACATGAATTTCGTCGGTGGGAATGGCAACGGTAACTTGTGTTGGACTCTTCTTCAGATTGGATACATGGAATGTATAGTGAACACCATTCAGTTCAGCAGGTAAATCCAACTTGTAAGCTACTAACCCGATTCTCTCCAAGATCTTGAATGGTCCAATATACCTCGGGTTTAACTTTCCACGTTTCCCAAAGCGTGCCACACCCTTCCAGGGTGATACCTTCAACAAAACCATCTCACCAACCTCAAACTCTAGAGGTTTCCTGCTTCGATCCGCGTAGGCTTTCTGCCGGTCATGAGCCGCACTGATGCGATCTCGGATTTGTGCGATCTTGTCGGTGGTTTCCTGGACTACTTCAGGACCAACCAATTGTCTATCACCTGCGTCAGCCCAACAAAGCGGTGATCTGCACTTGCGCCCATATAAAGCTTCGAATGGCGCGGCACCAATACTGGTGTGGTAGCTGTTGTTGTATGAAAACTCAACCAGAGGCAAATGTCTATCCCAGCTACCGCCCAAATCCATAACACATGCTCTCAGCATGTCCTCCAATGTCTGAATCGTCCGCTCGCTTTGGCCGTCGGTCTGCGGGTGAAAAGCAGTGCTCAGATTCAACTTTGAGCCAAAAGCTTCCTGGAAGGATTGCCAAATCCTCGATACGAACCTTCCGTCTCTATCGGAGATGATTGAGAGAGGTACTCCATGGCGTGTAACAATCTCTCTCATGTAAATTTCAGCCAGTTTGCTCGTATTATCCTTCTCTCGGATAGGTAGGAAGTGTGCTGACTTCGTTAAGCGGTCCACTATTACCCAAATAGTGTCATGGCCTCTTGGCGTTCTTGGCAACTTCGTAATAAAATCCATAGAGATTTGTTCCCATTTCCACTTGGGAATCTCGGGTTGCTGCAGAAGTCCCGAAGGCTTCTGGTATTCCGCCTTAACCTTGGCGCAAGTTAAACATTTGCTCACATAAATAGCAACATCGCCTTTCATCCTAGGCCACCTATAAAAATCTTTAAGATCATGGTACATCTTATCCGCTCCAGGGTGGATAGAGTACCGCGACTTGTGAGCTTCATCGAAAATAACCTTCCTTAAACCACCAAACAGAGGAACCCAAATCCTTTTCTCAAAACACAACGTTCCTTCCCTGTTTGGTACCAATATCTTCTCCATCCCACGGAGATACTCTTCCTCAAGGTTTCTTTCTTTGAGAGCTTCCTTCTGCGCGGCACGAATGCGCAGAGGAAAGTCGGTTCGAATAGCCATCTCCAAAGCCCTGACCCTTATGGGCTTGATCCTCTCTTTTCGACTTAGGGCATCGGCGACCACATTCGCCTTCCCTGGATGATACTTAATCTCGCAGTCGTAATCGTTCAACAGTTCTACCCATCGTCTTTGCCTCATATTCAGCTCCTTCTGGTTGAATATGTGTTGGAGGCTCTTGTGATCTGTGAAGATTGTGCACTTCGTACCATAAAGGTAGTGTCTCCAGATCTTTAATGCAAAAATTACTGCGCCGAGTTCCAAATTGTGTGTGGTGTAGTTCTTTTCATGTATCTTCAGTTGGCGTGATGCGTAGGCAATAACCTTTTGGCGTTGCATCAACACACAACCCAATCCTTGACGCGATGCGTCGCAGTATACCACAAAATCATCTGTACCCTCTGGTAGGGCTAAGATTGGCGCGTTGCAAAGCTTATCTTTCAATATCTGAAATGCTTCCTCCTGTTTGATTCCCCAATCAAACTTCTTGTCCTTCTGCGTGAGGAGCGTCAATGGTTGAGCGATCTTCGAAAAGTTCTCGATGAATCTTCGGTAATAGCCAGCCAAACCCAAGAATTGCCGAATCTTGGTTGGCGTCTTTGGCGTTTCCCAATCCTTGATCGCCTCGATCTTGGTGGGATCCACGTGGATTCCATCTCCGTTTACCACGTGCCCAAGGAATTGCACTTCTCGTAGCCAAAACTCGCACTTAGAGAACTTGGCGTACAACTGTTCCTTCTTTAGCAGCTCCAGAATAGCTCTTAAGTGTTGCTCGTGCTCAGCCTTCGTCTTTGAATAAATCAAAATATCATCGATGAACACAATCACGAACTTATCCAAGTACGGCTTACAAACTCGATTCATTAAATCCATGAACACTGCAGGTGCGTTTGTCAACCCAAACGGCATAACGAGGAACTCGTAGTGTCCATATCGAGTTCTGAAGGCTGTCTTTGGGATACTCTCCTCCTGTATCCGTAGCTGATGGTATCCGGATCGAAGATCGATCTTTGAATAAAAGCTTGAACCTTGTAGTTGGTCAAGCAGATCATCGATTCTTGGCAGGGGATACCTGTTCTTGATCGTCAGCTTGTTCAACTCTCTGTAGTCAATGCACATACGAAAACTACCGTCCTTCTTCTTGACAAACAAAACTGGAGCTCCCCAAGGCGAGAAGCTCGGTCGGATGAATCCCTTGTCTAACAACTCTTGAAGTTGTGTCGACAGTTCCTGCATCTCAGACGGAGCAAGTCTGTAGGGTGCCTTAGCCACAGGCGCGACGCCTGGAACTAAGTTGATGCGAAACTCCACTTGCCTTTGTGGCGGCAAGCCAGGCAAATCTTCTGGGAAGACTTCTGGATATTCCCTCACGACTGGGATGTCTTCGATCTTTGGTTCAGCAGCCTTCTTATCTACAATGTGTGCCAGAAAGGCAGCACATCCTTTCTGTAAACATTTTCGTGCTTTCAAGCAGCTGATAATCCTCAACGGCGTCTCATGCTTCTCTCCGTGAACAACAATGGTCTCACCATCATCGGTCGGGATACGAACGACCTTCTCATGACAAACTATCTCGGCCTTGTTACTCGATAACCAATCCATTCCTACTACCACGTCGAAGCTTCCCAACTGGACTGGTAGTAGATCTAGAGCGAACTCGCGCTCTCCCAATTCGATTACGCAACCTCGAATCACCTCATTAGCTTCTACTAACTTTCCATTTGCTAATTCAATCGAGTATGGAATATCTAACTTACTAGCGGCTAAACCAAGCATATTCTTAAATTCTAACGACACGAAGCTATAATCGGCGCCAGTATCAAATAAAACGGATGCATAGCGTTGGTTTACAAGGAACGTACCAGTGACAACATTGGGATCCTGGCGCGCTTCCCTTGCTTCTATGTTGAAAACCCTTCCGCGGGCTTGGTTCAGTTCCGGGCAATTCCTCTTGTAATGCCCAATATCACCGCAGTTGAAACATCTGGGCCTCTGCCCGTTCCCACCATTGTTTCCCGCTTGGTTGTTTCTCTGATTACGATTCATGGCGCCCGCTTGGTTTGCGTTGTTGACCCGATTCCCATCACCTCCATTGTTCCCTTGGGGGCGATTTCCATTTCCGCCCCGGTTGGTGTTTCTGTTTCCAAATCCTCTCTGGCCTCCCTGGCCAGCAGTGGCCCAACAAGACTCATTCCGGTGGCTAGTCTTTCCACATGCCTCACAAACCTTCAACCCACAACGGCCAGAATGATGGCGCTGGCAGTTATTACACTTGGGCTGGGCGCCCATGTATCCCTTTCCTTTCTTCCTACTACCAGCTGTATCCTGTGCTGGCGCATTTGATTCCCCTTTCTTAACCACCACCCCGGTGCCCTGCTTGAAGTTTGAAAACTTCCTCTTGTTTCCTCCAGAGGACTCCACATGAGTCTCCTTCTTCTTAGGCTCCACTTCATCAAACTTGTTCAAACGAATTGCCTCCTCCGTAAGAGCCACGCTCAAATCAATGGCTTCAGTGATAGTTGCAGGTTTGGAGGAGGTCACCATGCTTATGATTTGAGGAGCTAATCCCCAAATGAAGCGTTCAATCCTCTTGAACTCAGGAGTGACCATGTAGGGTACCACATGCGACAAATCGTGGAACCTCTGAACATACTCTGCTATCTTTGGGCCTTCCATTTTCAGATGCCAGAACTCGGTCTCCAATCTCTGGATTTCAGCGCGAGAACAGTACTTTTTGCGCATGAGTTCCTTCAATTCGGTCCATGTCAGCGCGTAAGCAGCAGCTTCGCCAAGTGTCTGTACTTGCAAGTTCCACCAGGATAGGGCTCCATCCAAAAATAGCCCAGAGATGTAAGTGACTTGCTGATCCAATGCACATTTGCTCATGCAAAGAACGGATTCTGTTTTCTCAGCCCAGCGGACAAAAGCGACAGCACCTCCTGTGCCATCAAAATTTACGGGCTTGCAGTCCAGGAACTGTTTGTAGGTGCACCCTGCACATACATTATAACGCATGATTGGCATTAGCATTCTTGCTAAGGAAATCCATTTAGGTCATGGTATGTCTTAACGACTTAGGGTTACCATGAGGCGGATTGTTATTGTTGCCAGTGTTGCCAGAGTTGCTTCCACTCATTCCTCCTTGAGAGGCAGCATATTGAGCAATGGCGGCGGCAACGACTTGCTGTAGTTCTTCCTGAGTCGTAGGCATTTGCTGTTGTTGACGTCTTGGCGGCATCTTCTAAAGATGTGTTTATGTCGGTCAGGCCATAGTAACGCGTACGTATATAGTAATAGTAATAGCACATAACATCTCATGTTATCAATACTTCACAAATACTAATCACACAACATCCCATGTCATAAAAATATAACACAACATCCCGTGTCATAAAAATATACACACAACATCCCATGTCATAATAATGTAAATAAGCAATCAAGCGAATCAAATTTGATGAGAATACTGCGATTGCCATATATATCGAGACCACAGCGTAAATGTATCAGTACATCACTGTGTCATATAATCATCAATCAACTAGGGGCTACATCACCCCTGTCCAAAAGCTATGTCAAATCAGTGTTAAATACATCAAATACATCAAGTATGTGTCAAAAGTCAGTATCATCATGTAGTCTTCAAAATGCTATGCAACCAAAAGCAATCGCGGTCCTCTCACCAACGTCTACACAAGCAGTCCTGATGAGCTCTATACAGATGGCGGTGGAGGAGGGGGAAAGTAAGTGTAAAGCAAGCGACGTAACTGGAGCCAGTCCTCCTCCAATTTCTTGCTGAGTACGGATGACAGAAGCAACCTGCTGCTCTAGTGTAAAGAGACGAGCAGCATAGTCTGGGGGTAATGATCGACATGGCTGAAGAGGAGAGTGTATCTGACCATGGCATGAACATGGTGGCAGCTGAGCTCTCTCAAGCTCCTGGAGACGCTGCGTGTGTGACTCGTGCTGATGAACAAAGGACATCAAAACATCCTCTATAGTGTGTCCCACATGAAATGGATGGTAAGGATCAGTAGGTGGCATGACTGGTGGTGTCGACCAAAGCAAAGGCTCACTGGTGGGGTCAAACGGTGCCACATGAATCAGTGAAGTAGAGGGTGGAACAGATGACATCTGGGGCATGAAGGGGATAGACATCGGTACGTGCCCGAAAGGATGGGCTGAAGAGCCCTCTCCAGGCCTCGCTGGAGGTACAAACTGAGGAACCTAAAAAGTAAAATCAATATGTCGTGTAGCAGGGATCTGAGGGGGCAAAGGTGGAACGTCCTCATCAGCAGGTATCCAAATGTGCTGTGCATGCTCATCCGGTGGATCCATATGGTCTGCAAACAGTGCGTGCTCAGGCTCGAGTGGAACGGGATCAAATGGGGGAGCAACAATAGGATCAACCGGTGCAACGTGATCAACAGGATGGTCAACAGGTATATCAGCAACAAAAGGTGGAGGAACAACAGGATCGACAGCAACAACATGATCACCCTCCAGATGATCATCAACGGGCGGGTCAGCTAGAACAGGCTCAACTGGGATGCCAGCATGTACGAGGTCATGCTCGGGCATAGGATCTAGAGCAGTTGTCTGCTCAGGAGCCAAGGCAGGCTCATGGTCATCAAAAGCCATCTCGAAATCAAAATCGGGATCAATAGGATCAACTGGATCGGCGGGATCCTCCATGGGCTGGTCCATCGGGATAAAATCAATATCATGATCCGGGTCGAATCCCGGAGGAAAAATGGGATCAGAATCCTCTATGTCATCATGGTCAAATCCGAAGCTAGGAATAGGTGCGGCAGAGGATGCCTGGTCAGGATCTGAATCGTGTGCAAAATGCTGTGCGCTCACCTCGTGAGAAGGTGCGGATGCCACAGACTCAAAGGAGTCTGGGAACGGTGAATGTGCGGGTGAGTCCTCGGCAGGGGCATCAGCGATCATCAGAAGATCGCCAGCAGGAAGTAGGGCTGCGTCCGGGATCTCATTCTCGATAGGCTCATCCTCAAACAGATCGATATCGCCGTCAGCCTCGGCGTCAAGTAGTAAGTCATATGCGGGATAGACGGCTAAAGGTATAGGAGCCGGAATCACAACTAGAGGTAAGTACTCAGCAGGAGGGCCATCTGCAGGCTCATCAGCACCCTCGGGTAGTGCGAAGGGCTGGAAATCGTCGTCGTCCGTGCTTGTGGAATCAGATGTATGCACCTCATGCTCCGAAGATGGGAGGTCATCAGATACGATAGGCCCGGGTCCGGTGGAGTCCGAGACACCAGTACCGGCTGAGTCCATGAGTCTGTAACATAGACACAAGTATGCACAAATAATCAGTCATACAATCAAGTAATCACATAAGTTACCAAGTAAGATATCATATAATTCTCCTAGTCCCACTAGCCTCCCAGCCTCCCAGACTGCTCTTCCTAGTCCCACTAGCCTCCCAGTCTCTCAGACTGCTCTTCCTAGTCCCACTAGCCAATTCTCCCAGCCTCCTAGACTGACTCCCTAGTCCCACTAGACAACTACCTCGATCCATTGGATCGAGCCTCGGCCTCCCAGACCGAGCCTCAGCCTCCCAGACTGAGCCTAAAAATAATAAATAAAATGCGCTCAACATTTGTTTATAAAAAGGTTTTGGATCTGGACTTAAGTGGTATGCAGTAAAAATGTTTTCGTGAGAGCCCTAGTGATCATAGTCTAGACTCGAGAAGGAATCCTAGTTCGCTATGATCAGAGCTCTGATACCAAGCTGTCACACCCTGGCTTTGCGGAAGCGTGGTTAATTTGGTGTGACTTCTTAATACCATAGCTTAATCATAACAAAGCTATATGAATTAAAAACATGCAAGAATCATCCATTAAATTTTAAAACCAAACATAGTGTCATTGTTTAAACGGAACAACACTCTAATAACCATAACATTGTTTCCCAAACAAAACAACTTAAACATAACATAAACACAGTTTAAGGACTGTGACTTGTCCAGGAAAGAGTCACATTCCCTAAACCCCGGATGACCTTGGAAACTAGTGCAGCGGGAAAACGTGCCATACCGTGCCAGATCTTTTAATTCCCTGAAATACATGTAAGTTGAAAAATCAACAATAATGTTGAGCGAGTTCATGTGTAAGTGAGTAAGTAAACCTTTGTATTTATCAAAAATCCTGGTATGTAGCAAATAAGGAAAAAGAGATCACCAATGGTTTGCAAGGCCATTGATATGTGTGAAATGCAAGTAGGAAGGCTCAAACCTAGCAGATTTATGCGTCGGGTACAAAGTCATCCCGAGGTCCGTTATGCTGGGCCTGGGACTGGGCTCGCTACACCCAAATAGATCTATCGCTCCTGCCCCTCGGTCCTACCGTGAGGATTAATGACCTCAAGTTTCCGCCTACCCATTCACATGATCTAAAAAGTAACCCTCCTTACGCTAACCATACCATGTATAAAGTAATCATAAACATTGTAACATGTACTTCACCCCCGCAGTTTAGAAAACTGAAAACAGTTAAGAGAAAAGGGGGACATGAACTCACAGTCAGTGCGTCTCTACCAAGTACTCCGAATGTCAGCTGTGCGACGACCTACATGTACTAATTCTATTAGACGGATGGCCGTGCCTTAGCTTTATAGTTTGGGTTTTTGGGAAATAGTTAGACAACTATTTCGTATTTATATTTTGCATGTACTTGGTAATTAATCTCCTTCCCAAGGATGGGGGATTTAATACATGTGCGTTCAATTTATAATATTAAGTCTCACTCAATATATCTTCATTCCAATATAAATATTTTTCTCAAAAATATTATATTTCCATTTCACATAATTTTTCCCCAAAAATAATACATTGATAAAATATACGTTCATAATCATTTCCGTATAATGCGTAAGTTACGTTTTAGTAATCGTGTGGTAATAATAATTACCGTTGTAACTTATATGTTTATCGTGAAAGCGTTTGTATTATTTTGGATTTGTCAACGTTTGCAAATATTATTTTTACTCTAAAAATAATATTTGTGTATTTTCACAAAATAATCATAAACAGTGTTGTGAAAAATTATATTTACCAAATATATATTTATCACGTTTAGTTTTGTGAAAATCCCACCTCCGGATATTTGTAAATAAAGTCGTGGCGAAATATATTTTGAAAACATGTCGAAAATAATTCTAACACTTGTAAATAATTCTAAGTGTTAGGTTTTAGAAAAATTTCGCCAGAGTTTCCCCTGTAATTGGAGGTGGCCACGCTTTCAAGCGTATCATTTTCTTTTACAAAATCATTTCAACAACTTCTTGATTTAATCAAACAATTTCCGACACATCAAACTAGTCGACAAGTATGTAAATCGCATAATCACATGAACTTGTAGTTTTTCCGAAAACTATAGTGTAGATCCCGTTATAGTTTGTGGATCTATGTGTAAAATAGCTTATTATCGTAAAAACCTCGTTTTTAGAATAAATTTATCTTTACATCTTCTCGTCATCTTTTACAAAGATTGTTATTTTGTCGAAACCTTTCGTTTCACAAGTGTTTATACGCTTGTGGTTTGTAAAAATCACACTTGTTAGTGTGTTATCCGTCTTTTAGAAAACATGATTTTCTCGACACTTGTTCCTTTGAAAATACCACTTGCAGATACGTAGATCCGCTAGTTTTAAACACTATTTTACAAGTAAAAATACTTTTACACAAGTTCATGTTTCTCGTGTGGTAGAGTTTCACCTTTTAACCCTTGTACCGATAGAAACAAGCTTATGTCAAGATCTATGATCTTAACAAAGTCGGGTTAAACGATGATCCGAGCTACCACAACGTAGATCGGGCCTCAATATTCACAACTTTCAAATACTACAACTTTTACACAAGTATTAAGCTTTTAACCAACAAGATTCATGTATTTAGTAGCCTTTAAAGCTTCAAAAGATAAGTTTCCGCATTTTAACCGTTATAAATCTTATTAACCACTTTAGAATGATTCGAGTATGAGTTTCAAGTGTTATACCTCTAGCTCGGGGCTAGGGAAGATTCTATGCGAAAATGTGGTGGATAAAAGCAAGATAACGAGGTCCTTCGCCATCCGTTAGCTCCAAGACTCCTTATGCGTGACCCGAAAGACTTGTATGTGCTTGGAATGTATGGATCAAAAGCCGAAAATGGATGTAGAAGGGGGAGGGGGTTCGGCCGAGAGCCAAAGAGAGGAGAGGGAGTGTGCTTGTGTGGTGTTGGGTGTTGTGAATGAACTCTTGTGTTCCATGGTTTACTTATAGAAAAAATCAAGATAATTATCCAATGGTTATGGTGTCTTCAAGATATTAAGCACAAACAATATAATAATCCAAGTGTTGTACCATGATGTTTCCCCCTAGTTACATGGTGGCCGATCGGCCTAAAGGGGGGGGGGGGTTTCTAGTTCAATTTCAAGTAGATAGTTAGTGTTTAGTTAAGTTAAACCAAGTTAGATTTAGGGTTAACTCGGTTAGTTGTATGATGTGTTATAATGCGGGTGTTAGGGTATTCAGGGACCCTAACTGGCTCAGAAAAAGACAAACAATGTTCATGACAATATTTTTATGTTCCGGGTATAGTCCGGTTGTTCGGTTGGATAGTAATCCGTTAAAGTGCTTAAGTAAGCTTTTAAGTGTCGTAAATAATATTTTTAGTGACACAACTCATTCTGCAAAGTGTCAGGAATATTTTCCTCATGTTTTGGCACTTTACTAGTTAGCCAGAAGCAAGTATGTTATTAAAAGTGCTGTGGCTTGTGCTTAGAGTACGTTTTAGGCACATCCAGTTATTATATCTTATTCCTAGAGACGCAGTTCTACAACCCTTGTATCCCTACACTCACTATGGGTGTAGTAAAATATTTCTGGCTCATATAGGCCCTTAGAGGCAGTGTCTGCCTGATGCTGGCTTTATCAGCATGTTCAATAGGTTATCCGTTCTAATGCTACTGTGCTTTAGAGCATCATGTTTGTCACTAAGGTTCAACGTGTAAATAATGTAGTGACGGTAATTAAAGTATGATGCAGGAATATACAAGTACTAGAAATCAAGTAGCAGTTCGTCAGCAATTTCAGTTAAGCACAGTAATTAAGCAGCAATTAATTATTAATTAAATCGTACGGATACCTGGTTTAGTGAGGGTTGTCACAACAACTCCCATCCCTAGAATCCTAGGTTTGTTTGGACGTAAGGGATGACTGAATCCGATATACATAATTGGTAAACCTTTGATTCGTTTGACGGTTTATCCGACAGTCGCAAGGCTTGAATGTATGCGATAAACAATACCGCATAAATGTTTGTATCAGTAAAAGCATTGATTTTGCAAAACATAAATTTTGACTTAAACTGTGATTTATTCAAATACATTGTTTTGTACATTTTACCTATGGGATTGAGTAAATACTTTTTATTCACCATACATAACATTTGATTACACATTAACATTATACATATGGTTAGAGTAGATACTTTTACTTGTCGTACATAACATTTGATTATACAAGACATGATTTACAATTGACATTAGACATTGATTACACATAAACATTTTGACATTGGTTTAAACAAGACATTTTGATGGTTATTGATAAGTGATCTACATAACGAGGCGACGTGTAATATGATAAAAGCATGGTGGATATGCCGCTGGTACTTCATATATATAAGTGCTTTTATGATATTACATATCGTAGCGTTATCTAAATCATTTTGACAAAGACATAATACATTTTTACAATAACATATTTTCACAAGACATTGTTTTACAACCGACATACTTTATATAAATCCATTTTCACTTGTTATTTATTTAACCATGCACTATTATTTTATATCGTCTGATTTTCATATCGAATTTCGTAAGATTTTATAAAAGAAAACATTTTACAAGATTCATGACTTCCTTTTTGTTAAACACTTCTTTTACTTACAAGTCATGAATCCTACAACCACAAAACCTATGTATCTGTTGGGATTAAACCCTATCAGAGGAACAGATAATTAAAGCCAAAACTGGATCAGGGAAGTGGATCCAGAATAAGCAGATGTTATGTGTTCAAGTCTCTCCCCTTGAAAGTGAGTACAATATCTGATGATCTCCAATCTACTGATTGTTACAACTGCTGACCTATAACTGCTGATCAAGTCAAAGACTGATGAAGACTAAAGCCCTGCTGTTCAACCTACTGCTATGAGTTAAGCTCTGCTGGATATGTCAAGTACTGCTGGGTTCACATCAGTGGAAGGTTACAGCAGTAGTTTAGTTTATTTCATGTGATGTATTGTAATCAGTGTTTAGCATAGCAGTACTTGTATAGATCAGATGTTAGAGTTTGTTAGGAGGTTAGATGTCACTTTCATGGTGACGTCAGCAAAGATACCACAGTGGTTTGTCCGTGCCTATAAATAGAACAGTACCCTGTACTGTTCTATGAGCTCTTCACCATCTTTCTTCCTGTATGAACAAATCATTGTGAGCTCAGGCTGAGGGGGAGTTAGTTACATACATGCAATTGTAATCGTTGTTGAAATAAATTCAATCATTCGGTTCTTTGTTGAAAATGTGTGTTGAAAGCAATTCTCCTGTTTGATTGTGTAAAGTTTGCTCCCATTTATATTCCGCTGCACTACTCATTCATTGTTCATCTTAATTCAAACATAAAACACAATCAAAACCAAACTCAGATCCTAAAAATTGGTATCAGAGCTTGGACAGTCAAATTTGATCTAAGAATCATGTTGACATAGATAGTAAAGTTTTGAAGGGCTTCTGATAGTTCATTCATGTTGTTAGCACATACGAAGACGCACACAACCTTAAGTTAAAATTTTGTAAATTAAAATTTCACAAAATCACATAATGGCAATAAGAAAAATTAAGTATTTCTAAATACTTAATTGGCTTAAACCAGTGGCTCTGATACCACCTTGTTCTGTCACGGCCTCGCCCCGGTTTTACCCGGTCCAGGTGTCGCGGGACAGAAACCCGTGGTATTTAAGTTTACAGCGGAAGTCTAGCAGGATCATTTAAACTTGAAAATGCCCGATTATTTTATTTCATAATTTGGGATAAATCCCGTAATTTACAATAGAGGAATTTTTCTAGGAAATTCCCTGTTTTACAAAACATGTTTATTTATTTGTCTGAGCCACCACTTCAAGCTTTATTAGTGCTCCGTAGCACTTTTCCTTGATTTACAGTAGGTTACCTGAAACATGTTTTAAAAATATTTTATCAGCGGGGAAATACTGGCGAGACACTCAATTTGATAAAACGACACGTAGTTACAATTTACAGCATAAGAGCGATTACAATGGCTTCTATCTTATTTTTGTCTGGCGCCGTGTCACCTCCTGGTGACGATTGTCATACCACTATTGGGTCCTTTCACCCAAGTAGTGATGATTATCACTGTTAGGATTATTACCCTAACCGTGAGAAATTAGTAATGTGCACAATACCCCACTAGCCAGTGATTCAAGATAACCACGACTTAATCCCTGTAATTATAAATTTTTGAAAATAATTTGGAGTACTGTAAAACACTGTAAATAAAAAGAGAATGACTCACATTGCAAGTTTAAACAGGCAGAGTTTAGCCTACTGATAAGCCTGATAACCTAATTTAAACAACAATGCACACGAACTAGGTCAGTAACTAATACAGCATTTACGATAACTCACGAGATTAAAACCCTCACAACGAATGAAAAAGTGCAACACTTAAACATCCATCGAATTCACGACGAATGACAAAGTATAGCCCTAATGTGGGCAGCACTTAAACATCCATCGGATAGTTTCAATCGATCGGACATTGAATCGTAGCAGCGATCGAGTTAATACCCTGTATCGTAGCATCGTCTCCCTATGTGAAAATGTGAATTTGAGCAGTAGAACTTCGTTTTTGATTAAAATTTTCGACACAGGTGAACTGCTCATGCACTGAACAATTTATAGCTGAAAAATGGGGTTTACGCGGCCTGCGTAAACCCTCTCTTAAACTTACACGGCCCGCGAGGGTCACCTAGTCTACGTGTAAGGCTGGGGTGTCATGAGTAGGTTTGCCGGATGTTCGACACGTGGCCCGGCATGCTTATCTGGTCAACCTTAAGTTGAGGCGGCCCGCGTAAGGCCTCCCCACCTTATTTAAAATCTCGTCCTCGAGATTTACTGAAATAAGTGAGGATATTTTCGCTTCATCTCCGATTCCAGCTCCCAAGTGTATTCGGGTCCTCTTTTTGAATCCCATTTGACTTTTACTAGTACCAAGATTTTGTGTTTGAGAAACTTAATCTTTCTGTCTTCTATTTGAAGTGGTTTCTCAACAAATTTTAGCTTTTCATTTATCTCTATGTCCGGAAGAGGTACTACCAGTGATTCGTCAGATAAACATTTCTTGAGGTTGGATACATGGAATACCTCATGTACCCCGGCTAACTCTTCTGGTAGTTGTAAACGATAGGCAACTATTCCTATGCGCTGAATTACTGGGAATGGTCCTACGTACCTTGGACTTAATTTTCCTTTCTTACCAAAATGGACTATCCCTTTCCAAGGAGAAACTGTTAAGAGTACCTTGTCTCCGACTTGAAATTCCAGTCGCTTACGTCGATTGTCTACATAACTCTTCTGGCGATCTCGTGCCGTCTTTAGTCTTTCCTTGATTTGAGTTATCTTGTCAGTGGTTTCTTGCACAATATCAGGACCTGATAATTGGCTTTCTCCTATTTCTGCCCAGCAAACAGGAGTTCTACACTTGCGTCCATACAGTGCTTCGAACGGGGCAGCTCCGATGCTTGAATGATAACTATTGTTATAGGAGAATTCAATTAAGGGTAGGTGGTTATCCCAGTTTCCACCAAAATCTATCACACATGCCCTGAGCATGTCTTCCAGGGTTTGGATCGTCCTTTCACTTTGTCCGTCTGTTTGGAGATGGTAGGCAGTACTTAAATTCAATCAGGTCCCCATTGCCTCTTGAAAACTCGTCCAGAAATGCGAAGTGAAACGGCTATCTCTATCCGATACAATAGAGAGTGGAACTCCATGTAAAGATACTACTTCGTCTACGTATAATTTTGCTAACCTTTCCATGCTAAAGGTTTCTTTCATGGGTAGAAAATGAGCTGATTTGGTTAATCGATCCACAATTACCCAAATCGCATCATTACCTTTTCTGGTTTTGGGCAAATTAGTAACAAAGTCCATTGTTATTAGTTCCCATTTCCACACAGGCATCTCTAACTGTTGGAGTAACCCTGAAGGTTTCTGGTGTTCTGCCTTAACTTGTGAACAAGTTAGACACTTAGATACATATCTAGCTATGTCCTTTTTCATTCCTACCCACCAGAAATTATTTCTTAAATCTTGGTACATCTTATTGTTTCCTGGGTGCATGGTATACCTAGATTTATGGGCTTCCTCTAAAATCTTATTTCTTAATTCTCCTTGCTTAGGTACCCAAATCCTTTTCTTATGGAATCTCCAGATTCCATCACTTCCTTGCTCTAATTCCTTTATTTTTCCTTTCATTTCTTCAGCATCATCCTCAATTGTTGTGGCTTGAACATTCTTCAGTTGTTCCATTAAGTCTAATTGTAAATTTAATCTAAGAGCACGAACTCGCTTTTGCTTTTCATGATACTTACGACTTAAGGCATCCGCAACTACATTTGCTATTCCTTCGTGATATTGGATATCACAGTCGTAGTCGCTTAGAATTTCCATCCATCTCCTTTGCCTCATGTTCAACTCTTTTTTCCCAAATATATATCTTAAGCTCTTATGATCCGTATAAACGGTAAACTTGCTTCCATACAGATAGTGTCTCCAAATCTTAAGGGCAAAAATTATTGCTCCTAATTCTAAGTTAGGAGTCGTATAGTTTTCCTCGTGCTTCTTCAATTGCCTTGAGGCATACGCGATTACCTTTTTGCGTTGCATTAGCACACATCCTAATCCTAATTTAGAAGCATCACAGTAAACTTCAAAATCTTTTGTTCCTTCTGGTAAGGCAAGAATTGGGGCGTTTGTCAATCTTTGCTTTAAAATCTTAAAAGCCTCTTCTTGTCTAGGCCCCCACTCAAACTTCACCACTTTACAGGTTAGACTAGTTAATGGCACAGCTATCTTAGAAAAATCTTTAATAAATCGCCTATAGTACCCCAGCTAATCCTAGAAAGGTTCTAACTTCCATAGCTGATTGCGGGACCTTCCATTTGGTGATTGCCTCTATTTTGGAGGGATCTACGTGAATACCTTCATGATTCACCATATGCCCTAAAAATTGCACTTCCTGAAGCCAAAATTCACACTTCGAGAATTTAGCGTAAAGCTTCTCCTTTCTTAACAAAGTTAAGAGTGCATGCAAATGTGCACAATGCTCGTCCTGACTTCTGGAATAAATCAATATGTCGTCGATGAAGACAATTACAAATTTGTCCAAATACGGTTTACAGATCCTATTCATCATGTCCATAAATGTTGCAGGAGCATTTGTTAGTCCAAACATCATAACTGTAAACTCGTAGTGGCCATACTTCGTTCTGAAAGCTGTTTTAGGTATGTCTTCTTCTTGTACTTTCAACTGATGGTATCCGGAGCGTAAATTAATTTTAGAAAAATATATAGCTCCCTGAAGTTGATGGTATCCGGAGCGTAAATCAATTCTAAGTAATGGGTACCGATTCTTATTGTAACCTTATTCAATTCCCTATAATCGATACACATTCGCATCGAACCATCTTTCTTTTTTCACAAACAACACTGGTTCTCCCCAAGGGGACGAACTAGGTTGTATAAATCCTTTGCTTAATAATTCATCTAACTGCTTTTTCAATTCTAACATTTCGGTGGGTGCTAACCCATAAGGTGCCTTGGCTATCGGTGTAGTTCCCGGAATTCTAAATTCTACCTCCCTATCGGTTGGTAATCAAGGTAGTTCTTCCGGGAATACATCTGGGTATTTTGATACTACAGGAATTTCCTTAAGTTCTTTACCTTTGGTATTAACAACTATCGATGCCATATATGCTATTCCTTGTTTTCTTGAATAACTGGCCACTTTCATTACTGAAATGAATTTCATTGGCCTTCGTGGCTTATCTCCTGTAACCATAATTATTCCTCCTGTGGGTGTATGAATTTCTATAGAATTCTTATCACAAAGGATTCGAGCATGGTTGGCTATTAACCAATCCATTCCTAACACAACATCGAATCCAGCTAAGTTCATGGGTAACAGGTTTGCAGAAAATGTATGACCTGAATGTCACACCCCCAAAATCCACCTGCGGAGTATCACCGTTTGGGAGCATGACTGACCAGGATCAAGCCACCAATCATATAGAACGTTGTATAAAGTAGAAGTAATTGCAATATAAACCAAACCAAATCCATATGAAAGGTGTTTCCAAAATATAAGTAAGTTATCATTGTTTAGCGGAAGCGTATAATTAAAACCCAACATAATTAAGTACGAAATGTCATAAGCGTTTAATAAGATAATCACGATCCAAGCCCACAACGACCCGCTCTTCCATGTGCAAGCTCCATATACCTAACGACCTGCAAGGCATGTAACAGAGGATCAACAACTAGTTAAGCGAGTTCACAGAAAGTAAATGCGTAATAATAAGTTCGTTTGTAACAGGTGGCTCTACTGGGTCGTTAGTACGTTCTATTGGTGGGGGCTTCCCGTGTTGTATAACCACTAGACTACTCGTAACCATAAGTATCCTTCACAACCGAGGGATAGTAATAAGCATAAGTATCCTTCACATCCGAGGATAGTAATAAGTATAAGTATCCTTCACATCCGAGGATAGTAATAAGTATAAGTATCCTTCACATCCGAGGATAGTAATAAGTATAGGTATCCTTCACAACCGAGGATAGTAGTAAGTATAAGTGCGCGTAGGTTTTACGTGCGTATCCTTCACAACCGAGGATAGTAGTAAGTATAAGTCTACGTAGATTGTAAGTATGTGTCCTGCACAACCGAGGACAGTGAATAGTATGAGTATGTGTCCTGCACAACCGAGGACAGTGGTATGGTAGTCTAGTATTTGTGTCAGTACGAATCTATTCGATCTTATTCCTTCAATCCCATTCCCAAGCCCTTGGGAATCCCATGCCTTAGTAAGGGTGTGAACTCACCTTGGTTTGCTCGGTATGCTTAGGTTATGCACTCACAAGTAATCAATCAAGTCCTATTGTATGCACGTATAATCAATCAGTACATGATCGTAAGGTTTCATATAGACTTGAGTCACAAAGTCTCTTACTCACATTACACAATTAGCACACATGCATTTCACGCATTACAATGCAAATCTCAATAATCAGTCATATCACAAAACGATACACTAATTCCTCTTCATGAAACTTAATGTGATAATGAATTGAAAATCCATTACATGCATCGAACAATTATTGGACCTCCTATGCTAATCATATTTTCCAAGCAAGATCCCTTTTTGAATCACATGCCCACCTTGACTATTATAAGAAGTTTACTCAATCAATTTATTTAATTGGACCACAACATTGGAAACAATAAATTTTCAATCATCTTATTGGCCGACCAGAACTTATGAGAATACTGAACAGTCTTAGTAGGTACTCATTTCATGCACAAGGGCCGACAAACTTCTGAGTTAGTGTTAAAGTTATTGGGCCGAGGTATCATAACTACTTAAAATCATGCATACACACATAAGCCTATGAAACCAGTTAATACTTCAAGCATTTACCATGTTCCGACCTACACTAGCATAAAACTCGGATCTTATATTCCTTTATTTCATTAATAACAAACTCGGTCCATCCATCTCTTAAAAAAAAACTCGGACATGGGCCAAGCCCCTTAAAAGAAACTCGGACAAGGTGTGTGAGGATTGAAACTCGGACCTAGTGTCCTGTTGTAATCAAACTCGGACCTTCTACAATTCAATAAAGGTCGGACCTGTTAAACATTTCAAAAAAACTCGGACTTCATGAATTTAAGAAAGTCGGACACCACATAATTATGCCAAACTCGGACCCCTTTGAGGTTTTCATAAAAAAACTTCGGACATGGGGAGGGGTTAAAAACTCGGACCCTATACCCTTTCACAAACTCGGATCCTCTTGATGAACATTAAACTCGGACATGAAGTGATCAACAAACTCGGATCACCTAACACTTAAACATAGTCGGACTTGGGCAAGCACATTAAACTCGGGCCACACATTAACATAAAACTCGGATACGATACTCCTTATCAAACTCGGATATGTAATCATAAGTTAAAAGTCGGGCATATACTAAACTTTTAAAGAAAATCGGACTTCATATGATAACAAACTCACTCTTTCATCTTGTAAAACTCGGACCATTCACATATATTAAAAACTCGGACCTTATTAAACTCATAGAAACTCAGACAAACATTTCATCATTCGATATTTTGTAATTGGAACAGTTACGTTTCCTGCGATCAATAGTTTCATTCATCTTTCTAAAACCCTAATTTCATGCACTTGAACGGCAGAATCTCAATCAATCGATCAATGCTTAATAATAATAGCCATTTCAGGATCAATCTATCAAACGTACACTATCATCATCATCAATAATTCATAATCAAAACAAAATCACAGAAGTATCATATGAGAGCTAGGGTTTTCATGAATACACAATCAAGAATTGACAATAATCAAACAATCAATTAGATTTACAAGTATTACGATAATCAATAAACAATTACCTTGAATGATTCTAGAGAAAAAGAGGAATCGAAAATGGTGAATGCCTTGTGCCAATGATGGTGGTGATGATGATTGCTAGAGGATTAGAGAATTGCAAGTACGTGTTTTGGTTTTGTGTGCAAATGATTAGTGAAATGAGATTAGGGTCAAGTATCTAGGATTTCACTAATTACTCTCTACCTCCCTAAGTATTATATTTTACACATGCACACCACCTCATAACCATTTCCTAGTTTCACCACCAAGTTCATATATTTACCAAGTCTTTCACAATTAACAAACAACCATGCACAATCAAACAATAGATTCATCGCATCAAAACGTATACCATTTCATAGCAATTAATTGTGCAAATAAACAGCTAAACAATACAAGAACGTGCAATAAAAGCGAAATAGCAATCTTGGAAATTCGAGTTGTCACATTATCCCCAACTTGAAAGAAATTTCGTCCCGAAATTTGGTACGTACTCACTGAGGAAGCTAGGTAAGTTGTATTGTTCACTGGTTTTCCTGGGGTGTCACATCATCCCCCCGTTGATTTGGAATTTCGTCCCGAAATTCCGTAGTAGTAGCTTCAGTCTCAGTAGTGGATGCATTGGTTCCGAATAACTGGGGGTACTTTTCTTTCATTTGATCTTCGCGTTCCCAGGTGTACTCTGGGCCACGTCGGGAGTTCCAACGAACTCGAACAAGAGGGATTCTCTTGTGTTTGAGGACCTTAACATCCCGGTCCGTGATTTCAACTGGCTCCTCGACGAACTGCAACCGCTCGTCGATAGTGAGTTCCTTAAAAGGAACTATGAGGGTCTCATCTGATAGGCACTTCTTCAGATTCGACACGTGAAATACATTGTGAACTGCACCGAGTTCAGCTGGTAGGTTCAGTCTGTAGGCTACTGGGCCTATTCTTTCAGTGATTTCGAACGGTCCAACATACCGTGGATTGAGTTTGCCTCGTTTACCAAATCGAACCACACCCTTCCAGGGTGAGACTTTTAATAAAACCCGGTCCCCGACCTGAAATTCCAATGGTCTCTTACGCTTATCCGCGTAGGCTTTCTGACGGTCGCGTGCTGCCGCCATGCGTTGTCGTATCTGTGCAATCTTTTCTTTGGCGTCCACTACAATCTCTGCACCCGTAATCTGACTATCCCCCACCTCTGCCCAACAGAGAGGTGACCGGCATTTACGTCCGTACAATGCCTCGAATGGAGCGGCTTGAATGCTGGTGTGGTAACTGTTATTGTATGAAAACTCCACTAAAGGGAGGTGCTTTTCCCAACCGTTGCCAAATCGATAACACACGCTCGAAGCATGTCTTCTAGAGTTTGAATCGTGCGCTCAGACTGCCCATCCGTCTGAGGGTGATATGCTGTGCTCATGTCTAAACGAGAGCCAAACACTTTGTGCATCGCTTGCCATAGCTCTGACGTGAATCGTGCATCCCGATCTGAAATGATGGAGGTGGGCACACCGTGCCTCGAAACAACTTCTTTAAGATAGATGTCTGCGAGAGTGGAGAACTTATCTGTTTCCTTTATTGCCAGGAAGTGTGCAGACTTGGTGAGTCGATCCACGATCACCCATATGGTATCATTCCCGCGCTGGGATCTAGGTAAGCCCGTAACGAAATCCATGGAAATTTCTTCCCATTTCCACTGTGGTATCCTGGGTTGTTGCAGTAAACCTGCGGGTTTCTGATATTCAACCTTGACTCTCGCACAGGTCAAGCACTTGCCAACATAGGTGGCGATGTGGGCTTTCATACTTGGCCACCAGTATGTTGTTTTGATATCGTGGTACATTTTATCCGACCCTGGGTGTACCGAGTAGCGAGACTTGTGCGCTTCGTCCATCACAAGCTCTCGTAGACCGCCGTAAAGTGGGACCCAAATACGCCCCGTTACATAGTAGGCGCCGTCTTCCTTTTGTTCCATTCGTTGCCTTGAACCGCGTAAGGCTTCAGCCATGATGTTTTCGGGTTTCAATGCTTCTATCTGAGCAGCTCGTATCTGTGCAGGAAGACTGGACTGAATAGTAAGCTGTAGCGCTCGCACGCGCTTAGGTAGGGTGTCTTTCCGACTGAGGGCGTCAGCCACAACATTGGCCTTGCTTGGATGATACTTGATAGCGCATTCGTAATCATTAAGCAGTTCGACCCATCGTCGTTGACGCATATTCAATTCCTTCTGCTTGAAGATATGCTCGAGACTCCTGTGATCGGTGTAAATTGTGCACTTGGTACCGTACAGGTAGTGTCGCCATATCTTAAGCGTAAAAACAACAGCTCCCAGCTCTAAATCGTGCGTCGTGTAGTTCCGTTCACGAACCTTGAGTTGACGAGAGGCGTAGGCAATAACTTTATCCCGCTGCATCAATACACAACCAAGCCCCTGTATCGATGCGTCACAATAAACCACGAAGTCATCCGTGCCCTCGGGCAGTGAGAGGATAGGTGCGCTGCATAGTCTATCCTTCAGGTACTGAAAAGCAGTTTCCTGTGTATTACCCCATCTGTAAACGACACCTTTCTGTGTCAGCATAGTAAGCGGCTGCGCGATCTTGGAGAAGTCTTTGATAAACCGCCTGTAGTATCCCGCCAAACCCAAGAATTGGCGTATTTCCGTTGGTGTACGCGGTGCAGGCCAGTTCCTGATCGAATCTACCTTGGATGGATCGACATGGATCCCATCCCTGTTCACCACATGGCCTAAGAAGTGGACTTCACGAAGTCAGAAGTCGCATTTAGAAAACTTTGCGTACAGTTGCTCCTTTCGAAGAAGTTCCAAGATAAGACGTAAGTGCTGCTCGTGCTCCTCCTGACTCTTGGAGTAGATCAGAATGTCGTCGATGAAGACGATGACGAACTTGTCAAGATAGGGTTTGCATACCCTGTTCGTAAGGTCCATAAATACGGCAGGTGCGTTCAATAATATCAAACCATCCATCATATCAAACATAAAATATAGTAGGTAAAATAATTCATAAAACCCAATACGATTAATGTTCGATCCAAACTTTGTTTGAGTAGCGTAAACAATATAATGAAAGCCCAAGATAAGTTATAAGTTCAAATATCGTTCATTGCGTCTCCCTGACCAACCATGTACACGCTGCCCCGGCGTCATGGTTTCCATTGCTTCCCCCAACGCTTTCCCCGTTGTCGTCCCTGTTTCCATGGTCGTGGTTTTGAGTCTGGTCCTGGTTTAATTGAGGGCAATCGCGTTTAAAATGACCTTCAACCCCACACTGGAAACATCCCCCGTTCCCACGCTGTGGCTGCTGCTGTGTGTTCTGTGGAGCTGGTGGTGGCAGTTGCTGGTTCTGTGAAGGTTGAGGCGGTCGTTGTTGTTCTTGGGTTACAGGACGTGAGTTTCGACAATCCTTTGCTTCATGACCAATCTTGAGACATCTCTGACATTGTTCCTTGCGACACCATCCACTGTGGTGTCTGTTGCACCGGTTACATAGTGGGTGAATTCCCCGATATCCACCCTGCCCCTGGTTGCCTGAAGAGTGCTGACTGGGACTCTGATAACGGTCAGTCTTTTGCTGTTGAACCTGTGACTGGACTGAAGCTGATCCCTTGCTGGAATCCCCATCCCATTTGTGACAACTCGAATTTCTAAGATTGATTTCATACGTATTACACGAGCATGTGTTTGACTAATTACTTAATTGCACATTGGATTGATATGAAAGTATATATATATGTTGATTGCTTGATTGTGCATAATTGTTTGATCGTGTATAATGGGTTCCATATTGTGAAACTTGTACTGTATGTTAGCTAGTTAGTGTGAATCATGGCCCAACCTACGAAGGATGTTCCACGAAACATGATGCATGAATCGAAGGATGTCGAAACATATGAAGGACTCGAAACATATCCTTCGCGCTCGAAACATATCCTTCGCACTCGAAACATATCCTTCGATATGTTTCGGCCCAGTCTTTCAATTTGGGCCTTGGCCCACTGCCGATTTAATATAAGTTGGATTAGAAACTTTACGTAATAACATTTTTGATCGGCAAAACCCTAGAGCTTTCGGTTCCCTTGTGTGTGTGACGGCATATAGCAGACCTACACTCTGTTCAAAGGATTTCATTACGTAATCCAGATTTCCGGTTAGTATGTGATGCTTTATGTGTATATGATCTCGTGATTTTTCCAGTTGTCTTGCAATATGTTTGTATGTTAAACAGACACGTATGTTAATCGAATATGAATGTTAATCGGATATAGATGCTAATCGGATATATTGTGATGATATTGATTATGGTAAACGAAAACGAAACAAGTGAACACGGTTTGGTTAGTTTAAACGCAAAGATCTAAACCTGCTATCAATTAGGATCTTTGGTATTCTGTTCGGATTATTAATCAATATTACAGATCGATTGTAGTGAGGAATCGTGCTTGTATGATACTCGTTATGTAGATGTACTGTTAAGAATTGGTACTTGTTGTGATTTGTTTGGACATGCATGATAGATGATGATTGTTATGATGATGACGGCTGTAGATGATTAGGGTTTCTGTTTCTGTATTTGGCTGCACGATATCCGTAACTGATGGTGATCAAACGTAACTGTTAATTGTCGAAAGATGTTGCTACCCGAAACATAGTTGTTGTCGAAGGATGCTTGTTAGTCGAACCATAAATTTGACCGAAAGATACTAGTTTGACCGAACCATTATTGGACCGAAAGATAGTTGGACCGAAAGATAGGTTGGCCGAAAGATGACATAGGATTCGGAACATAACATTGGTCCGAAGGATAATTGTGATTACTGTTGTCGAAAGATAGTGACTGGATTCGAAGGATGTTAGGGATTATGAACATACTTTGACTGATTGATTATATGCTGGATTATTTGACATGCCATGCTAGAGATGAATGTTAGCATCTGTATTCGTGCAAGGTGAAATAATACGTGTGTGTTGTTATGCAACTGACTGTTATGTGAACATTAACTGCATGCGTACAATTGTGAACATGAACTGATTTGTTATACGTGCATACACTAGGACGTGATTAATTACTTGTGAGTGCATAACTTAGCATACCGAGCAAACCGAGGTGAGTTCACACTCCTACTAAGGCATGGGATTCCCGGGTCGTGGGAATGGGTTAAAGGTTATTATTGAAAGGAACGTACTAATGCTTTACTAGACTATCACCTATCATGTCCTCGGATGTCAGGACGGTTACGTAGGTTGGGATAACACCTACGGGTTCACATGCCATACTATCCTCGGTTACGAAGGATACGCACGTAAAACCTACGTGTACGCATTACTTACTCCTATCCTCAGGTTACGAAGGATACGTGCGTAAAACCTACGCACACTTTATACACACTTCTGTTCTCGGACGAAGAACAGGGATAATAATACGAATAGTCTAGTGGTAACTTAACATGGGAAGCCCCCACCAGCATAACTTACTATCGGCCCTGTAGAGCCACCTGTTACTTACTGTTACACATTTACTTACTGTGAACTCGCTCAACTAGTTTGTTGACCATTCTGTTACATGCCTTGCAGATCGTTAGGTACTCGGAGCTTGCACTGGAGAAGCGGGTCGTTGTGGACAAGGATTCGTGGTTTCTATGCTGAACTATTATAACATTTGAACTATTTACTATTGTTGGATTATTACTATGCTTCCGCTACACTTTAAAACAATAACATGTTTTGAACACCTTTTGTATTGAACGGATGGTTTTCTTTTATCTTACTTAATACTATATGCATGTTCAATATGATTGGTGGCTTGATCCTGGTCAGTCACGCTCCCAAGCGGTGATACTCCGCAGGTGGATTTTGGGGGTGTGACAGATTGGTATCAGAGCCATTGGTTATAGAGAACTTGGTTTTAATAAGGGGAAAACGTTTTTATTAAAACCAGACTATAACCAGAACAGTGCTCTCAACAATCCACAACGACGCTTCGCTCCACGTGCAAGACTCAACTTCCTAGGTAATAAGGTTTATGTTTATTGCCTACATGCTAGAATTTGCATAGAACTTTGCTCGTAGTATGCTTACATTACCTTGCTCACAACTTGACATTGCATGAGAATACTTATGTGCTTACACTCTTCTGTCATCGCACTACTCGCGAACCTTTCTCACTTATGTTGCCTTTGATGTGAAGATCAATGGCCGCACGAATTACCATGACTCAAGCCCAGTTAGAGGCTCTCGTTGCTGCGGCAGTTGCAGCCGCCCAAGCAGGTAGTATACCCTGCAGTATAGACACTAGGATCTTTAGATCCTACATTAATTCTCGTACTTAACTTTGCCCTATTCGTACACAATAGGTCAACCCGCTCAGCAACAACCTGCGTGTACCTTCAAGACTTTCATGGACTGTCGTCCTAGCTCGTTCAGTGGCACGGAGGGGGCAGTCGGACTCCTCCACTGGTTTGAAAAACTCGAGTCGGTTTTCGAAATGTGTGAATGCCCTGAGGCTCGCAGGGTGAAGTTCGCCACTGGCACACTTGAAGGGATTGCGCTCACTTGGTGGAACGCACAAGTGCAGATCTTAGGGTTGGCAGCTGCTAACGCCACACCCTGGAATGAATTCAAAGAACTGATCAAGAGGGAATACTGCACTAGAGAAGACATTCACAAGTTGGAGGACGAGTTGTATAACTTGAAAATGGTTGGTTCGGAAATTGAAGCTTACACCAAGAGATCGAATGAGTTGGCTGTGCTGTGCCCAACTATGGTAGATCCTCCATACAAGCGAATTGAGTTGTATCTCAAGGGGCTCGCGTCAGAGATTCAGAGCCACGTAACGTCGGCTAACCTCAACAACATCCAGGAAATCCAGCGTCTCGCTCATCGCATCACAGATCAGGCAGTAGACCAGGGCAAACTGCCAAAGCGTATCAGTGCTACCGCTACCGCTACTGCTACTACTACACTTGCTACTCCCAGCGAAAGTAAGAGAAAATGGGAGGGGGATTCTAGCAAGGGATCAGCATCGGTACAATCACAGTCTCAGCAGCGAAAGACGGATAGTTACCAAAGGCAATGAAGCTCGAGGTCGTGCTTTTGTGTTGGGTCGAGGAGATGCAGTGAATGATCCTAACGTAGTTATGGGTAAGTTCCTTCTCGACGATATTTACGTTACTGTCTTATTTGATTCAGGTGCTGATACAAGTTATATGTCCATGAAAATGAGTAACTTATTAAAACGTACACCAACACCCCTAGACACTAAACACGTCGTAGAACTAGCAAATGGCAAAAGTGTAGAAGCCGCTCATGTAGTCAAGGGTTGTAGCATTGTTCTGGCGGGTCAGACTTTCACGATAGATCTTATACCCATAGTCTTGGGTAGCTTCGACGTCGTCATCGGCATGGATTGGTTATCTCAACATCACGCAGAGATCTTATGCAAGGAAAAAGTTATTCGTATTCCTCGCTCCAGTCAAGAACCTCTCGAAGTACAAGGTGACAAAAGTGGTGCTGTGGTTGGCATCATCTCTTACTTGAAGGCGCAGAAATGTTTACGAAAGGGGCATACTGCCATTCTGGCTCTCGTTACTGATGCATCAGCAAAGGAAAAGAAGCTGGAGGATATACCAGTTGTGCGTGATTTTCCTCAAGTGTTTCCTGAAGATTTACCTGGTTTACCTCCTCATCGTCAAGTCGAGTTTCAGATTGAGTTAGCTCCTGGAGCAGCACCAATAGCCCGCGCACCGTATCGTTTAGCTCCAACCGAACTGGAAGAACTGTCGAAGCAGCTACAAGAGCTCTTGGAAAAGGGCTTTATTCGTCCAAGCTCTTCGCCTTGGGGAGCTCCAGTGTTATTTGTGAAGAAGAAAGACGGTACGTTCAGGATGTGTATCGACTACCGTGAACTCAACAAGGTGACGGTGAAGAACCGTTATCCTCTTCCACGCATAGATGACTTATTCGACCAGTTGCAAGGGTCGTGTTACTATTCCAAGATCGATTTGAGGTCAGGGTATCATCAGCTGAGAGTCCGGGATGAGGACGTCTCCAAAACTGCTTTCAGAACTCGCTACGGTCACTACGAGTTTCTGGTCATGCCATTCGGGCTTACAAACGCACCTGCAGTCTTCATGGATCTCATGAACAGGGTGTGCAAACCGTATCTCGACAAGTTCGTCATCGTTTTCATCGACGACATTTTGATTTACTCCAAGAGTCAGGAGGAGCATGAGCAGCATCTACGTATTATCTTGGAACTTCTTCGAAAAGAGCAACTGTACGCAAAGTTTTCAAAATGCGACTTCTGGCTTCGTGAAGTCCACTTCTTAGGCCATGTGGTGAACAAGGATGGGATTCATGTCGATCCATCCAAGGTTGATTCGATCAGAAACTGGCCAGCACCACGTACACCGACGGAAATACGCCAATTCTTGGGTTTGGCGGGTTACTACAGGCGATTTATTAAAGACTTCTCCAAGATCGCGCAACCACTCACTATGCTTACACAGAAAGGTGTCATTTACAGATGGGGTAATACACAGGAGACCGCTTTTCAGTACTTAAAGGATAGGCTTTGCAGCGCGCCTATTCTCTCACTGCCCGAGGGCACGGATGACTTCGTGGTTTATTGTGACGCATCAATACAAGGGCTTGGTTGTGTATTGATGCAACGGGATAAAGTTATCGCATACGCCTCTCGGCAACTCAAGGTTCATGAACGGAACTACACGACGCACGATTTAGAGCTGGGAGCTGTTGTTTTCGCGCTTAAGATATGGCGACACTACCTGTACGGTACCAGGTGCACGATTTACACCGATCACAGGAGTCTCGAGCATATCCTTAAGCAAAAGGATTTGAATATGCGTCAACGAAGATGGGTTGAACTACTGAACGACTACGAATGCGCCATCAAGTATCATCCAGGCAAGGCCAATGTTGTGGCTGATGCCCTCAGTCGGAAAGACTCTCTACCTAAGCGCGTGCGAGCGCTACAGCTTACCATTCAGTCCAGTCTTCCTGCACAGATACGAGCTGCTCAGTTAGAAGCACTGAAACCCGAAAACGTCAAAGCTGAAGCCTTACGCGGTTCAAGGCAACGCATGGAACAAAAGGAAGACGGTGCTTACTATGTAACGGGGCGTATTTGGGTCCCACTCTATGGCGGATTACGTCAACTGGTAATGGATGAAGCTCACAAGTCTCGCTATTCGGTACATCCAGGGTCGGATAAAATGTACCACGACATCAGCACTACTTATTGGTGGCCTAGTATGAAGGCTCACATCGCTACGTACGTTGGAAAATGCTTAACCTGTGCGAGAGTCAAGGTTGAATACCAGAAACCAGCCGGTCTACTTCAGCAGCCCAAGATACCGCAGTGGAAATGGGAAGAAATTTCCATGGATTTCGTTACGGGCTTACCTAGATCCCAGCGTGGGAATGACACTATTTGGGTAATCGTTGATCGACTCACAAAGTCTGCTCACTTTTTGGCTATCAAAGAAACGGATAAGTTTTCTACTTTAGCAGACATTTACTTGAAGGAAGTTGTTTCGAGGCACGGAGTGCCCACCTCTATTATTTCGGATCGCGATGCACGATTCACGTCAGAGCTTTGGCAAGCAATGCACAAATCCTTCGGCTCACGATTAGACATGAGCACAGCATATCATCCTCAGACGGATGGACAGTCTGAGCGAACTATTCAAACTCTAGAAGACATGCTTCGAGCGTGTGTTATCGATTTCGGCAACGGCTGGGAAAAGCACCTCCCTTTGGTGGAGTTCTCGTACAATAACAGTTACCATACCAGCATTCAAGCCGCTCCATTTGAGGCATTGTACGGACGTAAATGCCGGTCACCTCTCTGTTGGGCAGAGGTGGGGGATAGTCAAATTACGGGTCCAGATATTGTTGTGGACGCCACAGAAAAGATAGCACAGATACGACAACGCATGGCGGCAGCACGCGACCGTCAGAAAGCCTACGCGGACAAGCGTAGAAAGCCATTGGAATTTGAGGTCGGGGACCGGGTTTTATTGAAAGTTTCACCCTGGAAGGGTGTGGTTCGTTTTGGTAAAAGAGGCAAATTGAATCCGCGGTACGTCGGACCATTCGAAATCTTAGAAAAGATTGGCAAAGTAGCCTACAGATTAAACCTACCTCCTGAACTCGGTGCAGTTCACAATGTATTTCACGTGTCGAATCTGAAGAAATGCCTATCAGATGAGACCCTTATAGTTCCTTTTAAGGAACTCACTATCGACGAGCGGTTGCAGTTCGTCGAGGAACCAGTTGAAATCACGGACCGGGATGTTAAGGTCCTCAAACACAAGAGAATCCCTCTTGTTCGAGTTCGTTGGAACTCCCAGCGTGGCCCGGAGTATACATGGGAACGCGAAGACCAGATGAAAGAAAAGTACCCCCAGCTATTCGAACCCAATGCATCCACTTCTGAGGCTGAAGCTACTACTACTGAATTTCGGGACGAAATTCCAAATCAACGGGGGGATGATGTGACACCCCAGGAAAACCGGTGAACTATGTAACTTGCCTAGCTACCTCAGTAAGTGCGTACCAAATTTCGGGACGAAATTTCTTTCAAGTTGGGGATAATGTGACAACTCGAATTTCTAAGATTGATTTCATACGTATTACACGAGCATGTGTTTGACTAATTACTTAATTGCACATTGGATTGATATGAAAGTATATATATATGTTGATTGCTTGATTGTGCATAATTGTTTGATCGTGTATAATGGGTTCCATATTGTGAAACTTGTACTGTATGTTAGCTAGTTAGTGTGAATCATGGCCCAACCTACGAAGGATGTTCCACGAAACATGATGCATGAATCGAAGGATGTCGAAACATATGAAGGACTCGAAACATATCCTTCGCGCTCGAAACATATCCTTCGCACTCGAAACATGTCCTTCGATATGTTTCGGCCCAGTCTTTCAATTTGGGCCTTGGCCCACTGCCGATTTAATATAAGTTGGATTAGAAACTTTACGTAATAACATTTTTGATCGGCAAAACCCTAGAGCTTTCGGTTCCCTTGTGTGTGTGACGGCATATAGCAGACCTACACTCTGTTCAAAGGATTTCATTACGTAATCCAGATTTCCGGTTAGTATGTGATGCTTTATGTGTATATGATCTCGTGATTTTTCCAGTTGTCTTGCAATATGTTTGTATGTTAAACAGACACGTATGTTAATCGAATATGAATGTTAATCGGATATAGATGCTAATCGGATATATTGTGATGATATTGATTATGGTAAACGAAAACGAAACAAGTGAACACGGTTTGGTTAGTTTAAACGCAAAGATCTAAACCTGCTATCAATTAGGATCTTTGGTATTCTGTTCGGATTATTAATCAATATTACAGATCGATTGTAGTGAGGAATCGTGCTTGTATGATACTCGTTATGTAGATGTACTGTTAAGAATTGGTACTTGTTGTGATTTGTTTGGACATGCATGATAGATGATGATTGTTATGATGATGACGGCTGTAGATGATTAGGGTTTCTGTTTCTGTATTTGGCTGCACGATATCCGTAACTGATGGTGATCAAACGTAACTGTTAATTGTCGAAAGATGTTGCTACCCGAAACATAGTTGTTGTCGAAGGATGCTTGTTAGTCGAACCATAAATTTGACCGAAAGATACTAGTTTGACCGAACCATTATTGGACCGAAAGATAGTTGGACCGAAAGATAGGTTGGCCGAAAGATGACATAGGATTCGGAACATAACATTGGTCCGAAGGATAATTGTGATTACTGTTGTCGAAAGATAGTGACTGGATTCGAAGGATGTTAGGGATTATGAACATACTTTGACTGATTGATTATATGCTGGATTATTTGACATGCCATGCTAGAGATGAATGTTAGCATCTGTATTCGTGCAAGGTGAAATAATACGTGTGTGTTGTTATGCAACTGACTGTTATGTGAACATTAACTGCATGCGTACAATTGTGAACATGAACTGATTTGTTATACGTGCATACACTAGGACGTGATTAATTACTTGTGAGTGCATAACTTAGCATACCGAGCAAACCGAGGTGAGTTCACACTCCTACTAAGGCATGGGATTCCCGGGTCGTGGGAATGGGTTAAAGGTTATTATTGAAAGGAACGTACTAATGCTTTACTAGACTATCACCTATCATGTCCTCGGATGTCAGGACGGTTACGTAGGTTGGGATAACACCTACGGGTTCACATGCCATACTATCCTCGGTTACGAAGGATACGCACGTAAAACCTACGTGTACGCATTACTTACTCCTATCCTCAGGTTACGAAGGATACGTGCGTAAAACCTACGCACACTTTATACACACTTCTGTTCTCGGACGAAGAACAGGGATAATAATACGAATAGTCTAGTGGTAACTTAACATGGGAAGCCCCCACCAGCATAACTTACTATCGGCCCTGTAGAGCCACCTGTTACTTACTGTTACACATTTACTTACTGTGAACTCGCTCAACTAGTTTGTTGACCATTCTGTTACATGCCTTGCAGATCGTTAGGTACTCGGAGCTTGCACTGGAGAAGCGGGTCGTTGTGGACAAGGATTCGTGGTTTCTATGCTGAACTATTATAACATTTGAACTATTTACTATTGTTGGATTATTACTATGCTTCCGCTACACTTTAAAACAATAACATGTTTTGAACACCTTTTGTATTGAACGGATGGTTTTCTTTTATCTTACTTAATACTATATGCATGTTCAATATGATTGGTGGCTTGATCCTGGTCAGTCACGCTCCCAAGCGGTGATACTCCGCAGGTGGATTTTGGGGGTGTGACACCATTTTCTTTTGCTGTCTCTGGGAGTAGCAAAAGTAGTGACAGCAGTTGTGGTAGTACTGATGCGTTTTGGCAGCTTGTTCTGATCCACTGCCTGATCTGTGAGACGATGAGCAAGACGAGTGACTTGCTGGATAGTGCCAAGGTTAGCTGCAGTCACATGACTCTGAATTTCTGGCACCAGACCCTTGAGATACAGCTCGATACGTTTGGTGGGAGGGTCTACCATAGTAGGACAAAATGTGGCTAATTTATTCGATCTCCTCGTATAAACTTCAATTTCAGACCCCACCATCTGTAGGTTGAGGAACTCTACCTCTAGTTTGTGGATGTCTTCACGACTACAAAACTCTTCCTTAATCAGGTCCTTCAACTCGTTCCAGGGGGTGGCATTAGCAGCTGCCAGCCCTAACATCTGAACCTGTGCTTTCCACCAGGTAAATGCAGCACCTTCGAGTGTTCCAGCAGCAAACTTTACCCTACGTGACTCAGGGCAATCATGCACCTCGAAGTCAGTTTCGAGTCTCTCGAACCAATGGAGGAGGCCTTCAACCCCCTCAGTTCCACTGAAGGTACTAGGTTGGCAATCCTTGAGATTTTTGAAGGTGTAAACAGGTGACTGAGCGTGTTGACCTACCGTGTATAAGAATAGGACAAGGTTAAACACAAAAGTTGGTTTAGGAGTGTAGGATCTAAAGACCCTAGTTACGACTGCAGGGTTTACCTCCTGCTTGTATGGCTGCAAGTGCCGCAGCAATTCGTTCGTTAATGAGAGCCGTCAACTGGGCTTGAGTCATGTTGATATATCCGGCCATGACCTTTATAGCAAATGTAACGTAAGTGAGAATGGTTCGCGAGTAGTACGATGACAGAAGAGTGTAAGCACGTAAGTGTTCTTAAGCAATAACAAGTAGTGAGCAAAGTAATGTAAGCATACTACGAGCAAAGTTCTATGCAGTTCTAGCAAGCAGGTAATAAACATAAACCTTATTACCTAGGATGTCGAGTCTTGCACGTGGAGCGAAGCGTCGTTATGGATCGTTGAGAGCACTGTTCTGGTTATAGTCTGGTTTTAATAAAAACGTTTTCCCATATTAAAACCAAGTTCTTTATAACCAATGGCTTTGATACCAATCTGTCACACCCCCAAAATCCACCTGCGGAGTATCACCGCTTGGGAGCGTGACTGACCAGGATCAAGCCACCAATCATATAGAACGTTGTATAAAGTAGAAGTAATTGCAATATAAACCAAACGAAATCCATATGAAAGGTGTTTCCAAAATATAAGTAAGTTATCATTGTTTAGCGGAAGCGTATAATTAAAACCCAACATAATTAAGTACGAAATGTCATAAGCGTTTAATAAGATAATCACGATCCAAGCCCACAACGACCCGCTCTTCCATGTGCAAGCTCCATATACCTAACGACCTGCAAGGCATGTAACAGAGGATCAACAACTAGTTGAGCGAGTTCACAGAAAGTAAATGCGTAATAATAAGTTCGTTTGTAACAGGTGGCTCTACTGGGCCGTTAGTACGTTCTATTGGTGGGGGCTTCCCGTGTTGTATAACCACTAGACTACTCGTAACCATAAGTATCCTTCACAACCGAGGATAGTAATAAGCATAAGTATCCTTCACATCCGAGGATAGTAATAAGTATAAGTATCCTTCACATCCGAGGATAGTAATAAGTATAAGTATCCTTCACATCCGAGGATAGTAATAAGTATAGGTATCCTTCACAACCGAGGATAGTAGTAAGTATAAGTGCGCGTAGGTTTTACGTGCGTATCCTTCACAACCGAGGATAGTAGTAAGTATAAGTCTACGTAGATTGTAAGTATGTGTCCTGCACAACCGAGGACAGTGAATAGTATGAGTATGTGTCCTGCACAACCGAGGACAGTGGTATGGTAGTCTAGTATTTGTGTCAGTACGAATCTATTCGATCTTATTCCTTCAATCCCATTCCCAAGCCCTTGGGAATCCCATGCCTTAGTAAGGGTGTGAACTCACCTTGGTTTGCTCGGTATGCTTAGGTTATGCACTCACAAGTAATCAATCAAGTCCTATTGTATGCACGTATAATCAATCAGTACATGATCGTAAGGTTTCATATAGACTTGAGTCACAAAGTCTCTTACTCACATTACACAATTAGCACACATGCATTTCACGCATTACAATGCAAATCTTAATAATCAGTCATATCACAAAACGATACACTAATTCCTCTTCATGAAACTTAATGTGATAATGAATTGAAAATCCATTACATGCATCGAACAATTATTGGACCTCCTATGGTAATCATATTTTCCAAGCAAGATCCCTTTTTGAATCACATGCCCACCTTGACTATTATAAGAAGTTTACTCAATCAATTTATTTAATTGGACCACAACATTGGAAACAATAAATTTTCAATCATCTTATTGGCCGACCAGAACTTATGAGAATACTGAACAGTCTTAGTTGGTACTCATTTCATGCACAAGGGCCGACAAACTTCTGAGTTAGTGTTAAAGTTATTGGGCCGAGGTATCATAACTACTTAAAATCATGCATACACACATAAGCCTATGAAACCAGTTAATACTTCAAGCATTTACCATGTTCCGACCTACACTAGCATAAAACTCGGATCTTATATTCCTTTATTTCATTAATAACAAACTCGGTCCATCCATCTCTTTAAAAAAACTCGGACATGGGCCAAGCCCCTTAAAAGAAACTCGGACAAGGTGTGTGAGGATTGAAACTCGGACCTAGTGTCCTGTTGTAATCAAACTCGGACCTTCTACAATTCAATAAAGGTCGGACCTGTTAAACATTTCAAAAAAACTCGGACTTCATGAATTTAAGAAAGTCGGACACCACATAATTATGCCAAACTCGGACCCCTTTGAGGTTTTCATAAAAAAACTTCGGACATGGGGAGGGGTTAAAAACTCGGACCCTATACCCTTTCACAAACTCGGATCCTCTTGATGAACATTAAACTCGGACATGAATTGATCAACAAACTCGGCTCACCTAACACTTAAACATAGTCAGACATGGGCAAGCACATTAAACTCGGGCCACACATTAACATAAAACTCGGATACGATACTCCTTATCAAACTCGGATATGTAATCATAAGTTAAAAGTCGGGCATATACTAAACTTTTAAAGAAAATCGGACTTCATATGATAACAAACTCACTCTTTCATCTTGTAAAACTCGGACCATTCACATATATTAAAAACTCGGACCTTATTAAACTCATAGAAACTCAGACAAACATTTCATCATTCGATATTTTGTAATTGGAACAGTTACGTTTCCTGCGATCAATAGTTTCATTCATCTTTCTAAAACCCTAATTTCATGCACTTGAACGGCAGAATCTCAATCAATCGATCAATGCTTAATAATAATAGCCATTTCAGGATCAATCTATCAAACGTACACTATCATCATCATCAATAATTCATAATCAAAACAAAATCACAGAAGTATCATATGAGAGCTAGGGTTTTCATGAATACACAATCAAGAATTGACAATAATCAAACAATCAATTAGATTTACAAGTATTACGATAATCAATAAACAATTACCTTGAATGATTCTAGAGAAAAAGAGGAATCGAAAATGGTGAATGCCTTGTGCCAATGATGGTGGTGATGATGATTGCTAGAGGATTAGAGAATTGCAAGTACGTGTTTTGGTTTTGTGTGCAAATGATTAGTGAAATGAGATTAGGGTCAAGTATCTAGGATTTCACTAATTACTCTCTACCTCCCTAAGTATTATATTTTACACATGCACACCACCTCATAACCATTTCCTAGTTTCACCACCGAGTTCATATATTTACCAAGTCTTTCACAATTAACAAACAACCATGCACAATCAAACAATAGATTCATCGCATCAAAACGTATACCATTTCATAGCAATTAATTGTGCAAATAAACAGCTAAACAATACAAGAACGTGCAATAAATGCGAAATAGCAATCTTGGAAATTCGAGTTGTCACACTGAAAGTTCTATTTTACCTTCCTGCAAGACTCGATCTATGCTAACAGAGTTACCCTCGGCTGTTTCTACTGTATAAATCTATCTAGTTTAGTTAAAGGTAACTTAAGAGCTTGGCAGAACGAAGTATTTATAAAACTTTGGTTGGCACCAGAGTCAAATAATACTTTCGCATAAACGTTGAGAACTAGGAACGTACCCGCTATCACATCCGGAATCAGATCTGCTTCTTGTGTAGTCAACTGGAAGGCTCTTGCATTCTTCTTGGTAGTTCCTTCTGCACGTTTAGCCTTGTTGTCAGCTGGTTTAACTAATTTCGGGCAGTCTGGCCTAAAATGTCCAGCTTCTTCGCAGTTGTAGCAGATTGTTGCTTTCTTCTTCCTGCAGTCTTCTTCTTGATGTCCTGGAGTTTTGCAGAAATTGCAATACCCTTTGCATTTTCCAAAATGCTTTCTTTTGCAGGTACCGCAGAATGGAGTAGTGGAAAATCGCCCGGTTCCCCTTTTCTTGAAATTACTACTATTACCCACACGAAATCCTTAGGTAATCTTTTGGGCCACTTCCTTCTTTCTATTTTCTTCTCGCGTGCGCACCAGTCCGTCGGTCAAGGTGTTGGCTAATTCCACCGCATCGTCAATCGTGCGGGGTCTAGCAGCTTTGACGATATCACGAATCTCGCTAATCAAACCCCAAATGTAGCGAGAACTAAGTACCGGCTCTGATGATGCCAGAGTTGGCACAATTCTGGCATACTCGAAGAATTTCGAAGTATACCCTCGACAATCAACATCCACCATTCGGTGGCTTAGGAACTTGTTTGCCATTTGTTCTTTTTCATATTCGGGACAGAATTTTCTTTCCACCAATTGCCTAAATTCTTCCCAATTCGTGGCATAAGCCATGTCGCTTCCCTTGGCTTGTAACACCGTATTCCACCATTCTAATGCTTCTTCCTTGAAAAAGTGAGAAGCATACATAACTTTATCTTCCTCGGCGCATTTACTTATTTTAATTACTGCTTCAGTTTTCTCTAATCAACACAGTGCGGCTTTCGCCCCTTCATTTCCTGCAAATTCAGCTGGTTTACAGGCAAGAAATTCCTTGTAAGTGCAACCAGGTGTTGCAGCTTTCATTCTTTTGAGTATTGGGCCCTAAATTAAGTTGTCATTATTGCCTCCTCCGTTAACACTATTACTGAAATTATCGTCGCGCGTGCGTTTACTAGGGTGAGCTTGTGAAGGCTCAACAGGACTTTTAACTGCAGCGACGATTGCCGGAATAGCGTTAGTTATTCCCTGAGCGACGATGTTTTCTATATCTTGCCGATTTAGATAGTGATCTTCGTTATTGTGTTCCGATTGATTAATTTCATTAACTGGTTCATTGACAGCGTGTTCCATCTGAATATTTGTCAATTATTAATTATCGCAGGCTAATATTTAGTATAGACAATTAGGTACAACTGTACACCCAGAAAAATAGCGAATATTGTGACTTATATATATATATATATATATACATGTCTGTTACAATTTACAACTGAAATTCAAAATATACTAGGGGTTGTGCATTCCTTATTTTAGTCTAGCTAGGAATATTAGGCTCAGCATGCTTTTATATAAGGTTTATTCTATTTCCTCTGACTAAGTTGTTTATCTAATGGGCAAAGTTCCTTTAAAGTTTCTGGCTTATAGATGATATGAGTGCTAGTACTAGGTCAGGGTGTTGAGAGATAAGATAATTTATAAACTTTTCTGGTTGAGATCTAATTTCATTGGTTGGTCCGGGTTTGGCAGTTTAACTTAATTAAAAGTTAACATTTACTGCTGTAGTGGCTAACATATAGAGATTTGCCCATTATTCATCCAATTCATCTTCCCATGGTGGTTTATTACCTATTTCCTGAGTTTCCTTATTAATTATCACTCCTTTTGATTGTGACTTCTTTACTTTCTCTTGACTTTTTCTAATAATCCAACTTCTTTTCTTAGCAGTAAGTGGTTTCTCAAACTGTGCCTTACGAATAAATATTCCTTCCTTAGTATCTGCTGAGTATCTTGAGGAATTTGATTGAAATAAGGTTCCCTTATCTTTTGGTGAACTATCTAGTTGATGAAATATGTCCGAAATTCTTTGCTTACCCATACTGTAAATTAACAAATAGTCAAATAACACAGAAAAACACATAATCGCACTAACACGTATAGTCAAAATTGTCGACTTTGCGACTATCAGATTTTATATATATTAATATGCCTCCGTACACACCCGTTATCTTACAAAAGTTTTAGTTTAAGTTATTTTACAAGATTATATTATTTATTATTTTATTATTATTAAACACACATCCCCACGACCACATACGATCCCCGTTAGCTGGCGCTTCAGAAACGACGTTCCCTCTCGTCGTACTTCCAGGAGATCTGTTCTCCCACTACCCGAATCCTATTTCCGGCGTCCACCAGCTCCTCACCATAGTGGCGGAGTTCTGCCAAGTTCTCATTGCTCATTGGTGGGTTTGGTGCAGGCTCCGGGTCGAATTGAGGGAAAAAGGTATTAGGATTATTTATGAGGTTCTGAAATTTCTAGTCGGTAGTCCACCATTCTTCCAGCGCTCCTGGTAGAGGTCGGGGATTGACAATGGGATCTGGAATGGTAGGCTCTAAGTTAACGGGAAGTAGGGCTTCAGCTGGGTAATTAAAGAGGTTTTCATCGGCTGGTCCGATGAGGTCGTCAAGTGCCAATTTACGGTCCAACTCCTCCTAGGATGGCATTTCCTGGGTTTGCCTGGAACTCTCCCCAGTCTCTATTCCTTTTCCCTTGTCCTTTGGATCCTCCATCTTGGTAACTTTCTGTGTTGCTGGTTTCTTCCTACGTACACGCCTCCAACCTACAAACCTTCGTCTCTTTTTCACTTTAGGTTTCTCTTGCGGTTGGGCACGGAACACCATTTGCTCTTTGATATCTGCCTGGTATCCGGTGGAAGTACCAGTGGTATCCATATCTGTGGTGTAGATAGTAAAGTTTTGAAGGGCTTCTGATAGTTCATTCACGCTGTTAGCACACACGAAGACGCACACAACCTTAAGTTAAAAATTTGTAAATTAAAATTTGACAAAATCACAGAATGGCAATCAAAAAAATTAAGTATTTCTAAATACTTAATTGGCTTAAACCAGTGGCTCTGATAGCACCTTTTTCTGTCACGGCCCCCGCCCCGGTTTTACCCGGTCCAGGTGCCGCGGGACAGAAACCCGTGGTATTTAAGTTTACAGCGGAAGTCTAGCAGGATCGTTTAAACTTGAAAATGCCCGATTATTTTATTTCATAATTTAGGATAAATCCCGTAATTTACAATAGAGTAATTTTTCTAGGAAATTCCCTGTTTTACAAAACATGATTATTTTTTTGTCTGAGCCACCACTTCAAGCTTTATTAGTGCTCCGTAGCACTTTTCCTTGATTTACAGTAGGTTACCTGAAACATGTTTTAAAAATATTTTATCAGCGGGGAAATACTGGCGAGTCACTCAATTTGATAAAATGACACATAGTTACAATTTACAGCGTAAGAGCGATTACAATGGCTTCTATCTTATATTTGTCTGGCGCCGTGTCACCTCCTGGTGACGATGGTCATACCACTATTGGGTCCTTTCACCCAAGTAGTGATGATTATCACTGTTAGGATTATTAGCCCAACCGTGAGAAATTACTAATTTGCACAATACCCCACTAGCCAGTAATTCAAGATAACCACGACTTAATCCCTGTAATTATAACTTTTTGAAAATAATTTGGAGTATTGTAAAACATTGTAAATAAAAAGAGAATGACTCACATTGCAAGTTTAAACGGGCAGAGTGTAGCCTACTGATAAGCCTGATAACCTAATTTAAACAACAATGCACAAGAACTAGGTCAGTAACTAATACAGCATTTACGATAACTCATGAGATTAAAACCCTCACAACGAATGACAAAGTGCAACACTTAAACATCCATCGAATTCACCACGAATGACAAATTATAGCCCTAATATGGGCAGCACTTAAACATCCATCGGATAGTTTTAATCGATCGGACATTGAATCGTAGCAGCGATCGAGTTAATACCCTGTATCCCAGCAGCATCTCCCTATGTGAAAATGTGAATTTGAGCAGTAGAACTTTGTTTTTGATTAAAACTTTCGACACATGTGAACTGCTCATGCACTGAACAATTTATAGCTGAAAATTGGGTTTACGCAGCCCGTGTAAACCCTCTCTTAAACTTATGCGGCCCGCGAGGGTCACCTAGTCTACGTGTAGGGCTGGGGTGTCACGAGTAGGTTTGCCAGATGTTCGACACGTGGCCCGGCATGCTTATCTGGTCAACCATAAGTTGACGCGGCCTGCGTAAGGCCATGCTTAACCTTTACGTGGCCCGCCTGAAACTCTAATGTTTTTTGTTTTCTTGGTTTTTCATGCACGGTAGGGTTTCAGGGGTCCGGGTTTTCACTTACGGGTCGATTTTGGGCATTTTTGTAGTCCTTACAATATTGCACCAATTGGCTTTGCTTAGTGTGAGAACAAGTAAATTTTACAAAAGGATGGGAATCTAAAAGTAGGGTTGGATAAATCAAAGATCAAGTGCTATTAGTGCAACATGCTAGGTCACTTTGCTTGGGAATGTAGGAGTCAAACCCCTGGTCCAATTGTTACTCATCCTAGCTCAAACCCTAGACCACAAAACCAAAGCACTGTGCACTATTCCCATTATACCCCTGCTGCCCATGTAAACACTGCTCATTATGCAAATCCTGTTCCTGTGCATTATGTTCAAACCACTGTCCCACAAATTCAGTATGTTCAAGCTCCTATCCCTCAGGTTCAATGCAACCAGCTGCACCACAACAAGCTGCACCACCAACAGTGGTTCAACCAGATCAGCAAAGCTTCTTTACACAAGGCTTTGTTGACTGGAGCAGCTTACCTGAGGAACTAGGTGATGAATATTTTGCACTATATGCTACTGATGACTCTGTTAATGATGATTTTTGTTTCATGGCATTAGAGTCAATACAGGAAGAGCAGGAAACTGAAGAAGGATAATCAAGTGCTGAAATAGTGGACAAAGTTGTTGAAGCAGTGGTTACTGCTGTGACAAATGAAATACTGTTGGAAGAAAGTTCAGAACCTCTGTTGGAACCACTGTCTGATCCCTGGTCTGAAGATAAAGAAGAAGAAAAGCATGGTGAAAAGGTAGAGAAGGTGATTGATGAAGAAGAGCATGTTTGTGACTGTGCCATGATGGCTGCAGCCAAGGTATCATCTCAGGTTCTAGAAAATATGTGTTCAGACAAATGCATTATAGCATTTGCTAACATTAAAGAGGTGAATGAAAACCTTAGGGATAAAGTGTTGAATGATGAAGTCAAATTTGAAAAGTCCTTAAAAGAAATTAAAAACAAATTGGCTGAAAAAGATAAAGAAATCTGCAGTCTCAAAGATGAGTAGAGCATAACCAAGAACCAACTCCAAACTATGATAGAAAAATATCAGGTTTGCAAAAAGGAGTCGGAGTCCACCCAAATCACTTGTGAAAGATGGGTGGAATCTTGCAAAGGTTATGAGGTCATGCTTAAGAAACAGCTTGAAAGCAATGTAAAATTTGGTATAGGTTTTAGAAAATATGATGAAATTGAAAACACTGCTGCAAAACAAGCTGGTTCTGTTAAAATAACACCAACCAACAAGATTGGCCAAGAAGTTAAGATAACTGACAAACTTGGTAACAAAATCACTCTGGAAAGATCAGTGGGGTCCTCAACCTTTGAGGAAATTGAGAAATACCAATTTAAACCCACATGGTCTGATGAGTGTGACATTCTTGAAAATTTTAAACCAATGGACTTCACAACCACTGATGGTGTAAAAGCTCCTAAAGCAAAGGTCATTCCTCTCAAAGACATCCCAACAGTGGTTCAAAACTCTGTTGCTAAGGAGTCTGAGAAAAGGAAGAAAAGAGAAAAGATCAAAAACTTGTTTTGTAATTTTTGTGAAAAGAAGAATCATCTAACAAAAGACTGTTTTCATCTAAAAGCATATGATCTAAACAAAACAAGTGTCATCACACCTGCTGAGAGTTGCACCATCTGTGGTAAAACAAACCACAAAACTCAAGAATGTGTGTATTTCAAATCCTTTGATGAAAAAAGGAATGAGTACACTGTAAAAACATCCTTAAGTTCATCAGCATCATCTGTCAAGTTCACCAAGAAACAACCACTGATTGTGCCAGTCCAAACAGCTGAACCAAACATCTGTCCAAAGAGATGTTCAGGTGACTGATGCACCCCCTGCCAATCAATACAGAAGAGGTAAGGGACAACCATCATACCAAAGGATCCCACATGTTTATGAGGTTTACAAAAAACCTTCTAAACCAAAGTGAACAGGCATCCTTTTGGTTATCAGCAGGTGATTGGTTAAAACCCCCAACAGTGGTTAGAGAAAAACATTCCCAAAAATGTTCAAACCCCTGAGCTAACCACTGTCCATGCACCTGAACTTATCCCAGACACTGTTGAGACCCCATCCAAAGCCTTATTGGCTTTGGAGACCTTAATGAACTAATCCTTTTACTTCATGTGCAGGGAGCTTCTGCATGCTTAGATAATCTTTGGTATGTAGAAAGTGGAGGCTCCAGGCACATGACAGGATGTAAAGCCCTTCTTCAAGATTTCAAAATTCATGGAGGGGGTGATATATCCTTTCGCAATAATAGTAAAGGGAAACTTCTGGGATCTGGTACAGTAAAATCTGGTAATGTAAAATTTGAAAATGTCAATCTTATAGACAATTTAAAATTTAACCTCCTGAGTGTGTCACAAAAGAGAGATAAGGGGTATAGCTCATTCTTCACAAAGGATTGTTGTAGGATTGTTGGACCAGAAATGGTTGAAAAGATTGAAGCAATAATTAAAAATGGAAAAACCAAACTTGTTGCTCAAAGAAGTGGCAATGTTTATGTAGTTGACATGTCAAAAGAGAGCCCCAGAACTGATGCTTGTATGTTCTCAGCTGCCTCTAACAAAGAGACAGAATTATGGCACAGAAGATTGGGGCACACAAATCTCAAGACAATCACTACCATTTCAAAACAGGGGTTAGTAAGAGGTTTACCTCAAAAACAAGCTCATACAAATCAATTGATGAGTCCAAAACAACCAAACGTTTGCAAATGCTTCATATGGATTTGTTTGGCCCAGTTAAAGTCATGAGTCTTAAGAAAAAGAGATATTGTCTGGTTATTGTTGATGACTTTTCTAGGTTTACATGGACTTACTTTTTACACTCAAAAGATGAGACTGTAGGTATTCTGCAAGACTTTGTGAACAGGTTGAAAAGCAGTTTGACTTGCCAGTGAAAATCTTCAGAAGTGATAATGGCATAGAGTTCAGAAATAAGGAGTTGTAAGGCAGTACAACATTCCTAGAACACCAGAACAAAATGGGGTTGTGGAAAGGAAGAACAGGACCTTGATTGAGGCTGCCAGAACCATGCTTGCTGATTCAGGTTTGCCACTAACTTTTTGGGCAGAGGCAGTAAACACTGCTTGCTATGTCCAAAACAGAGTTTTAATCAACCCCAGGCATCAAAAGACTGCCTATGAACTGCTGTATAAAATCAAACCACTGATCTCATACATTAAAGTATTTGGCTGCCCATGCTTCATTTTAAATTTAAAAGATTTTATTTCAAAATTTGCAGCCAAAGTAGACAGTGGGTATCATCTGGGATACTCAACCACTGCCCATGCTTCATTTTAAATTTAAAAGATTCTATTTCAAAATTTGCAGAGTGGGTATCATCTGGGATACTCAACCACTACTAAGGCCTACAAAGTGTTTAACACAAGGAACAAAACAGTGGAAGAGACTTTGAATGTAAAGTTCAATGAACTTTCATCAATGAAAATCCCAGCAAATCCTGCATAGTTGTTTGATCTTGATAAATTTACTTTTGAAAATACTGGTGTCAAGACTAACAGTGCAGGTCCATCAAAAGAATCATCATCAGACTATGGGTATGAAGTCATCATTCATCAACAAAGGTCTGTTTCCATGGGAAGAGCAGCAGATGTCCAAAACAACTGTCAATGCTCAACCACTGCTACCTCAACAGTTGTTGACCAAAGTAGCCCTTTAACCTCTGCTTCCACATCATCAAGCACTGTTGATAAAAGTCCTCAAACAGTGGATCAAAGTCAGCATGTGTCTACACCATTACCTCCTATTCCACCATCTTTTGAAGCTACTGCTGGATCATCAAAGTCACCAGCAGTGGTTAGCTCAGATGACTCACATCTGCAACCCTCACCACTTAATGCCATTGTTCCATACCAAGGAGATCTTATCTTCTTGAAATCTCATCCACCGGATCAAATCATTGGCAACATCAATGAAGGGGTGCTCACAAGAAGTCAATCCCAAAAAATTTGTCTTTTTGCTGGTTTTTTATCTCTCCATCAGCCAGTCAAGTACCAAGAGGCACTGAAAGACAACAGCTAGGTAGAAGCCATGCAAGAAGAGCTCCAACAGTTCAAAAGACAACAAGTATGGGAGCTTGTACCACTGCCAGTGGGTGTAAGTCCTATTGGAACAAAGTGGGTCTTCAAAAACAAAACTAATGAAAGGGGCATTGTTGTTGTCACACCCCCAAAATCCACACGCGGAGTATCACCGCTTGGAGGCATGACTGACCAGGATCTTAACCACCAATCATATTGAACGTGTAATATAGTTAAGTATAGCGGAAGCATTTAAGTAACCCAAACAATAATATTAATGTATGAATCATCATAAGTGTTGAAATAGCATTCACGATCCTTTGCCCACAACGACCTGCTCCTCCCTGTGCAAGCTCCATAATGTACCTAAGGTCCTGCAAGGCATGCAGCAGAGAGTCAACAACTAGTTGAGCGAGTTCACAGAAAGTAAGTTCAGTAATAGAATGGTATAGCAAGCATTGCGTTCGTTTATCTAATCATGCATCGTATTAGTTCGTTCATCGTTCATGTATAGTATCGGTTCGTATCGCGGGCCCTTTCGGCATGTATGCGAAGATTAGGGAAAGTTCTCAAGTATTCTAGACTATGTATATTGGTATCGCTGGCCACCCTGGCATGTGTGCGAAGTTTTAGTGTGTGTAGTTCGCAGCCTTCCTGAGGCATGTGTGCGAAGTTTAGTCATAATATCGCAGCCAACCCCTGGCGTGTGTGCGAAGATCAGTTCAAGTAGGTATACTAGTCTAGCTGTATCTCATCATTTACCATCCTCACCCTGAGGACTCATATCATTATGTTCCGTTAACTAAGTATGTACGTATATTTCATTCAATCCCATTCCCACCCTGGGAACCCCATGCCTTGGCTGTGTGAACTCACCTTGGGTTGCTCGGCAGATACACAAAGAGAGAAAGAGAGTTCTTGAACTAACTGGGGTCAACCACGTCCTAACAGGGTTACCACATAAGTCAGGTTTGGTTCAAGTATCGCACGTATGTATCACATAAGTTAACACGTTGCAAACATGCAAGGATCATGGTAAACACGTACACGTATCAGCAATCCGATAAACAATCTAAGTGTTCGGACCAACCATAACCCGGCCCAATGACAATAATAGCCCATAACAACATATCAGCCCAATCAGATAAACAGCCCAATTAGCAGAGATGTAAACAAGTCCAATTGTCCGGCCCAATCAGTTGGGCTCGTGTCAGTGTGCAAGTCCATTTATGTGCACGTGCATGGTCTCGACTCGAGACTAGAGATCTCGAGTCGCAACAAGGGAGATCTCGACAGATGCATATCCTTCGAGACTAGGTGGTCTCGAGTCAGGTCTCGAGTCGCAACCGGGTTACGAGTCGCAACAGGTGGTCTCGGTTCGTCATGGTCTGGTTACGAGTCGCAACGGGACTCGCAACCATGGTTTCGGCTTGTGCTGTTGTGTGAGGTTCCGAGTCGCAACAAGACCCGCAATCTCGGTCTCGACTCGCAATCCGTGTGACTAACAACTTATAACAGTTTCCATGTTTCATGCAATTCAGTTATACGCATTTATGCAAATCAATTCACATTATCAGTTTCCAAATTTGACCATATCCATTAACAGTTTCTATCTTGATCAATATCCAATCAAACGTGCATAACTCACAAGTTCTTAACAAGAACCCTAACCGAAATATATATGAACACATCTTTACTTATGAGCAGAAATCATAGCAATTTATACAACCATATAGCCAAGATAAATCAATTAATCCGATTAAGTCACATACATACATGGCCGGTTACAAGCACAATCAATTCAGCCGATCCATCATACATCTATATATCCGATGATCACAAGTATCTAGCCGGTTAACAACATCATACCCGATATGCATTCAAGAATCGTTTAAACACTATCAAACTTGTAAATCAAACATACATCAAGCAACCCTAGATTACTATCATGCAATTCGAATCCTAGCAAGATCATGTAAGCACGAATTCATTAACTTGGTACTAACCGAAACAAGGAGAGAAGGATTCTGAATCCAAAAGCTTGAATAGGTGCTCGGCGGTTCTTGGTTCCGATTCGAGAGAGAGAGCTTGTGTGTGTGTGGTTTGTGGTTGCAAAGATTGTAAAAACTAAAACCCTATAATGTGCATGTGTATATATATATGCGTACAAGGGATGTGGGCCGAAACCCCACATGGGTTTTCTCATGGTCTCGAGTCCACTAAATGGACCGAGTGGGTTTGTGTTCGGTTGGGCATTCGGTTCAAGTAGTAACATACACATTCTTATGAAATTATATAGCACATAACATTCGATCACACAACTTAATCACATAATTCACATTAGTTCAATGGTTACACTCAATGTACGAGACGGTAAAGTACGAGTTGTCACATTATCCCCAACTAATTGGAAATTTCGTCCCGAAATTTGGTATGCACTCACTGAGGAAGCTAGGTAAGTTCAATCGTTCACTGGTTTTCCTGGGGTGTCACATCCTCCCCCCGTTGATCTGGAATTTCGTCCCGAAATTCCGAAGTAGTAGCTTCAGCCTCAGTAGTGGTAGCATTGGTTTCGAATAACTGGGGGTACTTTTCTGTCATCCTGTCTTCGCGTTCCCAGGTGTACTCTGGGCCACGTTTGGAGTTCCAACGAACTCGGACAAGAGGGATTCTGTTGTGTTTGAGGACCTTCGCATCCCGGTCCGTGATTTCAACTGGTTCCCCGACGAACTGCAACCGCTCGTCGATAGTGAGTTCCTTAAAAGAAGTGATGAGGGTTTCATCTGATAGGCACTTCTTTAGGTTCGACACATGAAAGACCTTGTGAACTGCCCCGAGTTCAGCTGGTAGGTTCCATCTATAGGCTACCCTGCCTATACGTTCTATGATCTCGAATGGTCCCCGACCTGAAATTCCAATGGCTTTCTACGCTTGTCCGCGTAGGCTTTCTGACGGTCGCGTGCTGCCGCCATGCGTTGTCGTATCTGTGCAATCTTTTCTGTGGCGTCCACTACAACCTCTGGACCCGTGATCTGACTATCCCCCACCTCTGCCCAACAGAGAGGTGACCGGCATTTACGCCCGTACAATGCCTCGAATGGTGCGGCTTGTATGCTACTGTGCTCATGTTTAATCGTGAGTCGGATGGTTTGTGCATTGCTTGCCAAAGTTCTGACGTGAATCGTGCATCGCGATCCGAAATGATGGACGTGGGCACCCCGTGCCTCGAAACAACTCTTTAGGATAGGCGTTTGCGAGAGTGGAGAACTGGTCTGTTTCCTTTATAGGTAGGAAGTGTGCAGACTTGGTGAGTCGATCCACGACCACCCATATGGTATCGTTCTCACGCTGGGATCTAGGTAGGCCTGTAACAAAATCCATGGAAGTTTCTTCCCATTTCCACTGAGGTATCTTAGGCTGTTGAAGTAGGCCCGTTGGTTTCTGGTATTCAACCTTGACTCTCGTACAGGTCAAGCATTTTCCAACGTACGTAGCGATGTGGGCCTTCATGCTAGGCCACCAATAAGTAGTGCTGAGGTCGTAGTACATTTTATCCGACCCTGGATGTACCGAGTAGTGAGACTTGTGTGCTTCGTCCATCACAGGTTCACGTAGACCGCCATAAAGTGGGACCCAAATACGCCCCGTTACATAGTAGGCGCCGTCTGCCTTCTGTTCCATTTGTTGTCGTGAGTCGCGTAAGGCTTCAGCCTTGACGTTTTTGGGTTTCGGTGCTTCTGCCTGAGCATCTTGTATCTGTGCAGGAAGGCTAGACTGAATCGTAAACTGTAGCGCTCGCACGCGCTGAGTAGTTCAACCCTCGCCGTTGACGCATGTTCAAGTCCTTCTGCTTAAGGATATGCTCGAGACTCCTGTGATCGGTGTAAATCGTGCACCTGGTACCGTACAGGTAGTGTCGCCATATCTTAAGCGCGAAAACAACAGCTCCCAGCTCTAAATCGTGCGTTGTGTAGTTCCGTTCGTGAATCTTGAGTTGACGAGAGGCGAAAGCGATAACCTTGTCGCGCTGAAAAGCAGTCTCCTGGGGCTCTCCCCAGCAATAGGTGACACCCTTCTGTGTCAGTAGCGTAAGTGGCTGAGCAATCTCCGAGAAATCCTTGGTAAACCGTCTGTAGTACGTGGTGCAGGCCAGTTTCTGGTCGAGGTTACCTTGGATGGATTGACACGGATCCCATCCTTGTTCACTACGTGGCCTGGGAAGTGGACTTCTCGAATACTATGACGAATTTAACTAGGTAGGGTTTGCACACCCTGTTCATAAGGTCCTCAAATACGGCAGGGGCGTTCAAATATATCAAACCATCCATCATATCAAACATAATGTATAGTAGTTAAAATAATCCATAAAACCCAACACGACTGATGTTCAAACCAAACTTTGTTTGAGTAACAGAGACATAATAAAGAAAATCCCAAAACGAGTTATAAGTTCAAACAGCGTCTCCTTGTCCTAGCACGAAAGCTCGACCTCTTGCCTCGTTGCCATTGTTGTTGTTGTTGTTCCCATTGCCCTGGTTATTGTTGTTGTTCTGATTCTGGTTCAACTGTGGGCAATCGCGCTTGTAATGACCTTCTGCCCCACACTGGAAACATCCCCGATTTCCACGCTGTGGCTGCTGCTGCTGTGGGTTCTGAGGAGCTGGTGGTGGAAGTTGCTGGTTCTGATTAGTTGGCCGTGAGCTTCTGCAATCTTTGGCTTCGTGCCCTATCTTGAAACATCTCTGGCAACGTTCCTTGCGACACCTTCCACTGTGGTGCCTGTTACATTTGTTACATAGTGGGTGTACTCCCCTGTATCCACCCTGCTCCTGACTGCCAGATGATTGCTGACTCGGATTCTGGTAGTCATTCGTCCTGCGCTGCTGTGCTTGAGACTGATCGGAATCCCCATCCCATTTCCGTTTGTTGTCGCTGGGTGTAGCAGAAGTAGCAGTTGGAGTGACTGTAGCAGTAGCGTTGACACGCTTAGGCAGTTTATTCTGATCCACTTCCTGGTCGGTAATGCGATGAGCGAGGCGCTGAATTTCCTGGATGTTTTCGAGGTTAGCCGACGTCACGTGGCTCTGAATTTCTGGCGCCAATCCCTTGAGATACAACTCAATGCGCTTGTATGGAGGGTCCACCATAGTTGGACACAGAACGGCCAACTCATTCGACCGTTTAGTATACGCTTCGATCTCAGATCCCACCATCCTTAGATTATACAACTCGTCTTCCAGCTTGTGAATATCTTCACGCGTGCAATATTCCCTCTTAATGAGTTCCTTGAAGTCGTTCCAGGGTGTGGCGTTAGCAGCTGCCAACCCTAAGATTTGAACTTGGGCGTTCCACCAAGTCAGTGCTATTCCTTCCAGAGTGCCGGTGGCAAACTTGACCTTGCGAGCCTCAGGGCACTCGCACATTTCGAATACTGATTCTAGCTTTTCAAACCAATGGAGGAGTCCCACTGCCCCCTCTGTGCCGCTGAAGGTGTTTGGACGACAGTCCATGAAGTTCTTAAAGGTGCAAACTTGCTGCGCTGGTTGACCTGCTTGAGCAGCTGCAAGTGCCGCAGCAACTTGAGCTTGAACGAGAGCCTCTAGCTGGGCTTGAGTCATGTTGATTCGTCCAGACATGATCTTCATAGTAAAAGTAACGTAAATGAGAGTGGTTCGCGAGTAGGGCGATGACAGAAAAGTGTAAGCACGTAAGTGTCCTCATGTAATAAAGTCGTGTGTATCTAAGCGTAATGCGAGCAAGGTTCTAAGCAGTTCTAGCAAACAGGCAATAAACATAAACCTTATTACCTAGGATGTCGAGTCTTGCACGTGGAGCGAAGCGTCGTTGTGGATCGTTGAGAGCACTGTTCTGGTTATAGTCTGGTTTTAATAAAAACGTTTTCCCATATTAAAACCTAGTTCTCTATAACCAATGGCTCTGATACCAATCTGTCACACCCCCAAAATCCACACGCGGAGTATCACCGCTTGGAGGCATGACTGACCAGGATCTTAACCACCAATCATATTGAACGTGTAATATAGTTAAGTATAGCGGAAGCATTTAAGTAACCCAAACAATAATATTAATGTATGAATCATCATAAGTGTTGAAATAGCATTCACGATCCTTTGCCCACAACGACCTGCTCCTCCCTGTGCAAGCTCCATAATGTACCTAAGGTCCTGCAAGGCATGCAGCAGAGAGTCAACAACTAGTTGAGCGAGTTCACAGAAAGTAAGTTCAGTAATAGAATGGTATAGCAAGCATTGCGTTCGTTTATCTAATCGTGCATCGTATTAGTTCGTTCATCGTTCATGTATAGTATCGGTTCGTATCGCGGGCCCTTTCGGCATGTATGCGAAGATTAGGGAAAGTTCTCAAGTATTCTAGACTATGTATATTGGTATCGCTGGCCACCCTGGCATGTGTGCGAAGTTTTAGTGTGTGTAGTTCGCAGCCTTCCTGAGGCATGTGTGCGAAGTTTAGTCATAATATCGCAGCCAACCCCTGGCGTGTGTGCGAAGATCAGTTCAAGTAGGTATACTAGTCTAGCTGTATCTCATCATTTACCATCCTCACCCTGAGGACTCATATCATTATGTTCCGTTAACTAAGTATGTACGTATATTTCATTCAATCCCATTCCCACCCTGGGAACCCCATGCCTTGGCTGTGTGAACTCACCTTGGGTTGCTCGGCAGATACACAAAGAGAGAAAGAGAGTTCTTGAACTAACTGGGGTCAACCACGTCCTAACAGGGTTACCACATAAGTCAGGTTTGGTTCAAGTATCGCACGTATGTATCACATAAGTTAACACGTTGCAAACATGCAAGGATCATGGTAAACACGTACACGTATCAGCAATCCGATAAACAATCTAAGTGTTCGGCCCAACCATAACCCGGCCCAATGACAATAATAGCCCATAACAACATATCAGCCCAATCAGATAAACAGCCCAATTAGCAGAGATGTAAACAAGTCCAATTGTCCGGCCCAATCAGTTGGGCTCGTGTCAGTGTGCAAGTCCATTTATGTGCACGTGCATGGTCTCGACTCGAGACTAGAGATCTCGAGTCGCAACAAGGGAGATCTCGACAGATGCATATCCTTCGAGACTAGGTGGTCTCGAGTCAGGTCTCGAGTCGCAACCGGGTTACGAGTCGCAACAGGTGGTCTCGGTTCGTCATGGTCTGGTTACGAGTCGCAACGGGACTCGCAACCATGGTTTCGGCTTGTGCTGTTGTGTGAGGTTCCGAGTCGCAACAAGACCCGCAATCTCGGTCTCGACTCGCAATCCGTGTGACTAACAACTTATAACAGTTTCCATGTTTCATGCAATTCAGTTATACGCATTTATGCAAATCAATTCACATTATCAGTTTCCAAATTTGACCATATCCATTAACAGTTTCTATCTTGATCAATATCCAATCAAACGTGCATAACTCACAAGTTCTTAACAAGAACCCTAACCGAAATATATATGAACACATCTTTACTTATGAGCAGAAATCATAGCAATTTATACAACCATATAGCCAAGATAAATCAATTAATCCGATTAAGTCACATACATACATGGCCGGTTACAAGCACAATCAATTCAGCCGATCCATCATACATCTATATATCCGATGATCACAAGTATCTAGCCGGTTAACAACATCATACCCGATATGCATTCAAGAATCGTTTAAACACTATCAAACTTGTAAATCAAACATACATCAAGCAACCCTAGATTACTATCATGCAATTCGAATCCTAGCAAGATCATGTAAGCACGAATTCATTAACTTGGTACTAACCGAAACAAGGAGAGAAGGATTCTGAATCCAAAAGCTTGAATAGGTGCTCGGCGGTTCTTGGTTCCGATTCGAGAGAGAGAGCTTGTGTGTGTGTGGTTTGTGGTTGCAAAGATTGTAAAAACTAAAACCCTATAATGTGCATGTGTATATATATATATGCGTACAAGGGATGTGGGCCGAAACCCCACATGGGTTTTCTCATGGTCTCGAGTCCACTAAATGGACCGAGTGGGTTTGTGTTCGGTTGGGCATTCGGTTCAAGTAGCAACATACACATTCTTATGAAATTATATAGCACATAACATTCGATCACACAACTTAATCACATAATTCACATTAGTTCAATGGTTACACGCAATGTACGAGACGGTAAAGTACGAGTTGTCACAGTTGTCAAGAATAAAGCCAGGTTTGTGGTTCAAGGTTTCAGACAAGAAGAGGGCATTGACTATGATGAAACATTTGCCCCTGTAGCAAGACTTGAAGCTATCAGATTATTTCTGGCCTTTGCTGTCAACCACAATATCAAGGTGTGTCAAATGGACATCAAATGTGCATTCCTCTATGGTAAGATTCAAGAAGAGGTTTATGTTTGTCAACCTCCAGGCTTTGAGGATCCATTTAATCCAAATCATGTCTACAAGCTAAATAAAGCTTTGTATGGCTTGAAAAATTGATTTCCTTGAAAGAGGGTATGCAGATTCAATGATGAAGAGGGATACCTTACAAAAAGGTTACTTCCCTCTTGCAACAAGATTTTTATTTCATACCCTGTTAATGTGTTTTTCAAACAAAACCACTTCTTTCAATGAGATACCATTAAAGATTCAAAACCTGGGATATGCTATTCTTCAAGATGAAAATTTCAATTATTCCCATAAAATCTTTAATGATTTGGTTAAAAATGTCGATAAAAAGCCATTCTTACTTTTTCCAAGATTTCTAAGTTATTATTTTGAAAAGAAATTTGGTAAGGATGATGCTCATGTAATAAAACAAGGTGACTCTTTTCAAATAAACAGCTTAACTGCTCAAACTTTTACAAGAATGTCAACACCTTGCAAAACACAAGCAGGGGTGCCTGAGCAGAATTTAGCAGCTACCACTGCTCCTCAAGTATCTGCTGCTGAGCCTACTACTCAAGGTGATCATAGCAGCAAAACAACTGCTTTGAAACCCACACCTACAATCACCAAAAAGCCAAAACAAAAGAAAACTCAAAAGCCCCCCAACCCTACAAAACAGGCAACTCTGGAAGATGAGATCCCAGAGTAACTGCCAGTGATAGCACAAAAGTCACAAGAAACCACTGCTGCTACTTCCTCACAGCAGATGGTAGAAAGATCTCAACCTTTGCCTAAAACTCCTCCTACTTCTTCTCAAAAAGAACAGGTTGATAGGGACACCACAATATGATGCTCTAGAATCACTTGCTTCCATCATCCATAGCCCAATGCCTGGGGCCAATTCTCTTTCTACACCCAACCTCACCTCCACAATTCCTCCACAAACAAAAATATTGTTGGATGCTCTTGATTTGAACCAGGCACAAACCAGTCCTTCTCAATCACATGTCAATGAGAACATACCTCAACAAGTGAATGGGTCTGATGTATCAATCATTGCTAACCCACCAACACAACCTGGGGAGGTTACACCCCTTGACTTACAAGTAACTCTTGGTGGTAGTTCAAGTGAAGCAGCCACTACAAGTGCTGAACCAACTGGTTTGCATTTGGACAGTGGTTATACCAATAAGACTTCCTTGGAGGCAATTTCTTCTTTGGGAACTCTTGTGTATCCAGTTTTTACTGTTTCACTAAAAAGTGTTTCTCTTTTTGAAGGAAGAAGACCCTAGTTCCAAGACAAAGGGGCATCAGTGGATGACTTTAGGAGTTCACTCCCTGAGCCAACCACTGTTACAACCACTACTAGTGGGAAATCAGATGATCCCATTAAGTTGGGTGATGGTTTAATGTACTGGGAATTGGCGGCTAGAATTGACAAACAGGATACATCTGTTGCAGAAATCAAAGACATGCTGCAACAGGTGTTGAAAGTTCAAAAGGTACCACCCACTGCTGCTCCAGCTCAAGCTTCTGCACAACATGCACCTGCTGCAAATAAGTTATGGAGTCTATTTCAACCACTGCTCAACAACAAAGGGAATTAGCTGATCAGCAGCATGAGATTCAAATTCAAAAATTTAGAACTCTCATGGAGTCAAGATTCAAAGATACTCAAGCTGACATCAAAGCTATAAAAGCCCATATCCTAAACACCACTGGCAAATCTCCTCCCACTGTTCTCTTCATTGATAATCCACCTCCAGATAATGCCAAAAATGGGGAGAAAATCAAGCAATGGAAGAAAAAGGGAATATAAGATGGTCTTTATGTTGAACCACAGAAAGATGCCATGACTAAAGACATTCCCTTGCCAGATGGTAGTAAAAAGATTGATGTTACCACAAATGCACTTGCTGAAGCAAAAGCAAGTGTAAAAAGGGACAGAGAGGCAAAGGATATGTCCAGGTGGAATGAGGAGAAAAGAGCTTATATGGAGCTGAATGCGCAAGGTTGTTCTGAGCCAAAGGATGTTAAAAATCCTAAGCCAAAAAGAAATCCCACTAGAAAAGTGAGGGAACCCAAATCCATACCATCCAGACTCACAAAGCATACTCCCAAACCACTTTCCAAAAGCCCCCAACATCAATCTTTCACCCAAACAATTGCTGTAACACCTGTTGTATCAACAACTGCTGATACTTCAGTAGTTTCAACAACTGTTAGCCAAACACCTATCACCACTTTAACACACACCACTTCAACACACACCACAACCACTGCCTTACCACCACCACCAAAAATCACTTCACCACCAGAAACATTATCAAATCTACCCTCATCTCCTACCAAAAAGCAAAAGACAACAGATGTTACAACATCTGTTGTAATGGCAACTGTGGTTGAAACACTAGTTGTTTCAACAGCTGTTAGCCAGTCATAAATCACTTCCACTCAAATCACAACCACTGATCCACCCAAAACATCATCAGCCTCTCCTCAACCAAAAAGGAGAAGGTTAATTTTGAAAGATGATGATACTTCACCACCACCAACATCTTCAAAATCTTTATCACTTGTTACCATACCAAATCCGTTCCTCTCTCATCAGCTCAGATTCAAAAGCCAATAGCTCCTGCAGGTGTTCAATTTCCTCTTGAGCTCATAGCAGTCAGAGAAGAAATTAAATCCTTCTATTATGAGGATGACCCTGCTAAAAGGAGTTTGCCATCAGTTGGAGGATATCCCAGGCCTAACAATATTGAAGAATATTTGAAAATTAAGGCTCAACAAGCAGAGGATATCTCTAAAAGAAATTAACAAGGGAAATCTGACAAAGAAATTCAACAGAACTACCAATTTTTGCTAACACAAGTCAGATCTTTGGAACAATTTGCAAAGAATGTGTGCCAGCAGATATCAGAAAGAGCAGATGAATCCCTGAGAAAAGATTATGTTGAAAACATCATGGCTCCCAAGAAATACAAGGGAGAAAAACACATGTATAAAGACTGGACAATCCCTAAGCTGGAAAGTGAAGCAGCAAGGATTCAAGACATGATAAAAAAGAAAGTCAAACATACTCCTCCTGATTGGGAAAAATACAAGAAGAATGTACCTGATAAAAAGGTAGAGCTGAGGAGAATGAAAGAGGAATTAATTGCTGCTGATTATGGGTCTGAAAATCAAGTGATGAGATGGAGAGAAGATAAAGTCAGGGCCACCTACAAAAGGTTGGAGGAACTAAGGAAGAAAATACAAAAGTTCCACAAAAACCTGATTACTCTAAAGCAGAGGTCTCAATAAGACCACCAAAGCTGCAAATCAAGAGAGCCACTGCTCCAGCTGGTGCTGCCATCTATAAAAGAAGACAACACAAACAGTTGGATGCTGAAATAGTGAAAGAATTGATGGCAGGTGATGACCTTGTAAAAGAGGGCATTAAGAGGATGATTGTAGAAACTCTTGGATTGGATCAACCTGCAAGCACTGCTCAGTCAGTCATCAATAGGCCAGTGATGTGTGTAAAATGCAACATATAAATTACATCAAATGAGGCATAAAACTAACCCTTTTTAAGTACTAATGTTGGAAAAAGAGTGTTTTTGTCTTCCTTTTGTATTTTCAGGATTAAATGAGCTCAAATTAACAAAAGAAGCAAAAAGACAGCTAAATCTAACATAAATACAAGAAAAGGAACATAAGTGGATGGCCCGACCCCTCGACAGCATCCTCCCAAGCAAAACAGAGAAGGCAGAAGACTGAACACGCCCCATGCTCAGCCAGCACGGGGCCGTGCCCAAGAAGCAGCAGAAAAGACAAACCAGTAGAAGCTTCTATTGCCCACCACGGGGCCGTACCCAGTGAACACGGGGGCGTGGCGAAAGTACTGCAGGCGCATTAATTGTAATTGCGGCGCATTAATTGTAATTGCGGCGCATTAATTGTAATTGCGAATTACAATTAATGAAGAGAGAGAATGTCAGACAGGCACGGGGCCGTGCCCAGTGGACACGGGGCCGTGCCCAGCCTTCTGTTCAGCCTATAAATAGGAGTGCTTGGTTTCATTGCAACTCATCCCTTGGCACACCACCTCTCTCACACTTCATCCACCACCCACCGCCACCATAACACCATCATCCACCACCATCATCCATTGTCCATCATAGAGTGTGTGAGTCATCTCGGGATCCAAGATTGATCGTAAGAGTTCTTGACAATCAAGGCCATGTTTGCCTAAGTCTCTTGCATCACTTGGTGAAGACAAGTGTCTAGTATAATACTTTTTATTTTTAATCTTTTACACTTTTTATTTGGTTTTGTATTAATGACTTTCATAACTAGTTACTTATGTTGAAGGTGACTTTTCCTTATCGTTTGTCCGTGGTGTCTTGGCATTATTTTACTGTCTATATAAAATAAAAGATTTTCACCATTCATATCTCCACGGTCTATATGGAGGTATGTTGGCTACCTGGTCGGGGGTTAAGGGAACGGTTTGGTAAGGGTCTTGCTCTTGTTCAGCGTTTAGAGGTCCTGCAAGTGACCTGGGTCAAATTTAGTAGGATCTCCTTCAATACCCATAGTTATTGGATGGCGGTGATCCAAACTCATTGACCCCCTCATAAGTTAACTACTATTAATACTATAACCAGGCTATTTAGGACTGTATCCCTGCTGACTCAGACTACTTAGTCGAGGGTAACGTCACCTCCAAAAGAGGGGCCTACCATAATTTGCATTAATGACTTAGTTCATTATATTTCAATAGTCCGACCCTTTAGGATTGTATCCTTGCTGACTCAAACTACTGGTTGAGGGTAACGTCGCCTTCAAAAGAGGGGCCTACTACAATAACTAAGATAATCTCTTAAACAAGTGCAAAAGTGCGAAAATAATCAAAGGTTATACTAATACACGAGTCGGATCCAAGTGATTCATCTTGTCTATCTGTTTTTATTTTTTATTTTATTTTTCAGCATTTAGTTAGTTTTTATTTTCTTAGTTTAAAAATCTTTTCTAACATTTTGATTTGGTTAGACGTTGAGGATAAACCGGTACTAAAAGCTCTTGTGTCCTTGGACGACCTCGGTATCTTACAACACTATACTACGTCCACGATGGGTGCACTTGCCCATATGTGTGTTTAGTGTTAGTGAATATCGTGTTTTATAAATTTAAAACTTGGCTAAAAGTGTAAAAAGGGCTTAAAATATACATCCAAAATATATTACACTACACACGCATCAGCCAGCATCACCAAACTCCTTATTCAATAAAAATCTCCCAAGAAACCCACCAGACTCAAAAGTACTAAAGTGGAAAACTGACAAACAGACCCATGTACTGACAGTGATCAAGTCTAGTAGAGAAGTGAAGAAAATAACAAGGGAACAAGCACTTGCCCTAAGTCTTGAAGATTTGCAGGATCTCCTTGATCTTCCACTGTGCAGGGATGAAGATGATACAGATGCCTTAGACTTTCAGTTACAACTCAAAGGGCAAATAAGGGAACTGTTGATGAGGCAATAAAGATCTACAAATAATGAAGGGTTTTGGCATTATCTATTCCATGGGGAGATTTTTGGGATTGAACCCTATCAGAGGAACAGATAATTAAAGCCAAAACTGGATCAGGGCAGTGGATCCAGAATAAGCAGATGTTATGTATTCAAGTCTCTCCCCTTGAAAGTGATTACAACATCTGATGATCTCCAATCTACTGATCGTTACAACTGCTGACCTATAACTGCTGATCAAGTCAAAGACCGATGAAGACTAAAGCCCTGCTGTTCAACCTCTGCTATGAGTTAAGCTCTGCTGGATATGTCAAGTACTGCTGGGTTCACATCAGTGGAAGGTTACAGCAGTAGTTTAGTTTATTTCATGTAATGTATTGTAATCAGTGTTTAGCATAGGAGTACTTGTATAGATCAGATGTTAGAGTTTGTTAGGAGGTTAGATGTCACTTTCATGGTGACGTCAGCAAAGATGCCACAGTGGTTTGTCCGTGCCTATAAATAGAACAGTACCCTGTACTGTTCTATGAGCTCTTCACCATCTTTCTTCCTGTACGAACAAATCATTGTGAACTCAAGCTGAGGGGGAGTTTGTTACATACATGCAATTGTAATCGTTGTTGAAATAAATTCAATCATTCGGTTCTTTGTTGAAAATGTGTGTTGAAAGCAATTTTTGTGTAAAGTTTTCTTCCATTTATATTCCGCTGCACTACTCATTCATTGTTCATCTTAATTCAAACATAAAACACAATCAAAACCAAACTCAGATCCTAAAAGTATCTCACAGGCATTTTTATGCTGACGTGCCTATTTTCACATGTGTTTTCAGGAGCTGATACATAGGGTTGATCGTGATACACTTAGGCGGACTCGGGCCTTAGTGACATAAAAGAAGCAAGACTAGTTTGACTTATGTTATGTTTCCTTTGTTTTAAGACAATGTAATCTCTTTTTATTCAAATAAAATGAAACTTTAAATACCAAGGTTGTGAAACAATAATTCTATCGCTCCACTCCCCGACGTTTTCGCCGCGGTTTGTTCTTTTACGCGGTCGGGGTGTGACATCGACGATTTGTTTGATCAATTACAAGGCACAACGTGTTTCTCGAAGATCGACTTATGCTCAGGTTACCATCAGTTATGAATCCAAGAGGAAGATATACCTAAAACCGCTTTCCGAACCCGATACGGCCATTATGAATTCGTCATAATGCCCTTCGGTTTAACCAACGCACCTGCGGTTTTCATGGATTTGATGAATCGCGTGTGTAAACCCTTTCACGACCGCTTCGTCATCGTTTTTATCAATGATATCCTTATCTATTCGAAATCGAAAGCCGAACATGCGCAACATCTACGTTTGGTTCTCGAATTATTCCAAGGAAATCGACTCTTTGCCAAGTTCTCCAAGTGCGAATTTTGGCTAGATGAGGTTCAATTCCTCGCTCACATCGTCAATAGTCAAGGTATACACGTCGATCCCGTGAAGATTGAAGCAGATAAGAGCTGGATTACACCAAAATCACCATCCGAAGTTCGTTCGTTCCTCGGATTGGCGGGCTATTACCGTCGATTCATCGCTGATTTCTCGAAAATCGTTGTTCCGCTTACCTCCTTGACGCATAAAGACAAGCCTTTTGTTTGGGGAACTGAACAAGAGACTGCCTTTCAGACTCTCAAGCATATGCTCTGCAATGCTTCCATCCTCGCATTACCTGACGAAAACGATGACTCCGTAGTCTACTACGATGCCTCTAACCTCGGTCTCGGTTGTGTTCTCATGCAACGGGACAAGGTTATCGCGTACGCCTCTCGTCAGCTCAAGATCCACAAGAAGAACTATACAACCCACGATCTCGAGCTTGGTGCAGTTGTTTTTGCATTGAAGATCTGGCGACACTACCTTTACGGTACCAAGTGTACGGTCTTCACTGACCATAAGAGCCTACAACATATCTCAAACCAGAAGGAACTGAATATGCGCCAACGCCGATGGGTTGAACTTCTTAACGATTACGACTGTGAGATTCGTTACCACCCTGGCAAAGCAAATGTCGTTGCTGATGCACTAAGCAGACGAAGCTATTTGCATAGCGTTTGTAATACTCACGCCCAACACGACCTCGAAGTGCTAATCATTGACGCACAACACGCCTGCTTCATTGAGAATACCTTGAAAGAGGAAATGAAGAAGTGTGGAGCTGAAACCTAACTTGTCACCAAATCGAATGGTATCTATTACTATCTCGATCGCATCTGGATTCCAAGTCGCAATAACCTTCGGGAGATATAGTTAACTAAAGCACACAAGTCTCGATATTCCATTCATCCCCGTGCCGACAAGATGTACCATGACCTTCGTCTTCGGTATTGGTGGCCTAAAATGAAGAAGGATATCGCCATCTATGTTTCGAAGTTCCTGACTTGTTCGAAAGTCAAGGCCAAGCAACAAAGACCCTTTGGCTTACTCGTGCAACCCGAGATCCCTATGTGGAAATGGGAGAGTATAGCTATGGACTTCATAACGAAACTTCCGTGCACTCCATCAAGTCACGATAGCATCTGGGTTATCGTTGATCGTCTCATTAAATCTGCTCATTTTCTGCCGATACGAGAAGACTTTAAGGTAGAACGATTAGCACGGATCTACACTGACGAAATCATTTGTCGACACGGGACGCCTCGTGATATCATATCTGACCGTGATGGTCGGTTTACCTTGCGCCTTTGGGAAATGTTTCAATCTACTCTCGGTACTACTCTTAATCTAAGTACTGCTTTCCATCCCCAAACCAACGGTCAGACTGAACAGACGATTCGTACCTTGGAAGACATGCTTTGCTCGTGTGTCATATATTTCGGTGGTAATTGGGACGCGCACTTACCTTTGGTCGAATTCTCGTACAATAACAGTTATCATTCTAGCATTCAAATGGCACCATTTGAGGCATTGTATGGAAGAAAATGTCGATCGCTTATTGTATGGCACGAGATCGGAGATGCGTAAATTACCGGTCCTAAGCTGTTGCAAGAAACGACTGACAAAATCCTCCAAATACGAGACAATCTGTTGAAAGCTCTGAGTCGTCAGAAGAGTTACGCCGATAGACGCTGCAATCCCCTTGAATTTGACGTTGGCGATCACGTACTCCTAAAGGTTTCACCTTGGAAGGGGGTGATCCGATTCGGAAAGAAAGGAAAGCTCGCGCCTATATGTTGGACCCTTTAAAATTTTGGAAAGAATTGGCAAAGTGGCCTACAGACTCGAACTACCGGAGGAACTTAGCAACGTCCACCCGACTTTCCATGTTTCGAACCTCTAAAAGTGTCTTGTCGAGCAGAATTTACATGTACCACTTGAGGATCTACAAGTGGACGAAACATTACACTTCGTGGAAAAGCCAGTCGAGATCATGGACCGAGAAACCAAGAAACTTCGACGCTCACGCATTCCCATAGTGAAGGTTCGCTGGGAAGGCAAACGCGGTGCCGAGTTCACCTGGGAATTCGAAAGTGACATGAAGGCTAAGTATCCACAGCATTTCGTTACACCTGCACCTTAATTTCATGACGAAATTCCCTAAAGTAGGGGAGGCTGTAACAACCCGACTTTTTGAAGTCAAAGTACAAGTCAAAGTCAAAGGAAGAAAAGGTTGCTAATTAGATCTATCATTTCTTGCTTAATTATTACTTGTACTCTCGAACCCCGATATTCGATACTCTAGTTAACGCTATATTTGTTTACGATTTGTAATATGTGAAGTAACAATGAGATAAATGCAATTAAACACTAATCTACTTAACGTTATCTCATCGCAATCGCATCGCAACCCGAATCGCAGTTATTGGTACTGTTCTATGTGTGTGTTATTATATGCCTTACTTGTTTGTGTGGATGATATGTTTAAAGGTGTTATTCGAAAACGCAATCGCAACTCTATCGCAACGTAATCTAATCGCAAACGCAAAACGCAAGGTTACTTATGTTGTTAAATGTTAGTTATGTTATTTGTGTAACTCTTGTTTAATACTATCGCATCGCTTACTCGCACCTAGCTTAAACGCAACGCAACGCTCAACGCACGAAACGAAAGTCGGAAAACTAACTCGCAGGAGCCCTCCGACCCATTAACTTGCACCGCCTTTCTTCTCCTCTCACTATATATACCTCACCTGTCACATCACTATTCATGATGTGACAGCTCCCTCCGACCTACGCACTCTCAGGCCACTTTTCTCTCGATTCCTCGCGATTCTTGTAAGTTTTCATCTCAAATCTTCTACTTCCATAATCAGCACACACTTTCTCATCATCTTCTCCAGCAAATCTCATAATTTCACCATGAAATCCACCTAATTTGAGCTGCTTTAGAGTGACATCATCACGGGTTCATATGAACACCGGAGTATGATCTCATCTCACCAAGAACAACTCAGATCTAAAGGATTTCTACAATGTTCAAACACTGATTTCACCTAAATCTAGACATTTTTCAAGTGTTTCAAACTTTTCTTCAAACATTCTTCACTTTTACTCAAAAACCGTTAGAAACTGAACTCAACGGGCCTTCTGCTCATTCTCTACGTGAAGTGCCGGTCTGAGGACGGATTGCTATCGATGAGGCGACCGATTCACAGGTTGAACATGAAACTCCGTCAAGAACAGTTACTGATCGGACAGGGTGATTCCCATCCGATCGGACGACTTGGTTTTGATATGGTTTCCGTTGTTTGACACGTTGTCACCCGTCTCGGTTAAACCACAAACTTTTAACTTAACTGAATTTCACAAGTTTTCAAAATAAACAGTTGCTCGATCGAATAGCTGTCCGATCGGACGACCATACGATCGAACGGCTATTCGACCTAGTGACTTGGATTTTCCATACTTAAATAATTTGCAAACTTCAAGAATATCAGCTTCTAAGCGAATAGTCATCCGATTAGACGACCATCCGATCGAATGGCTATCCGAATGGAAGGTGTAGTTCATTGTAATCTTTACTCAAACGAATCACCATTCGATCGAACGGCCATCCGTCCGGATGACCATCCGACCGGAGGGCTAGACAAATAGAGATACTTCTCACTTTTTAAAATGCTACAACGAAAACTTCAAAGTCTAAACAATACACAAACACATCCTTCCCAAACGAATGACCCTCCGACCGAATGGTCATCCGTCGGGATGACCATCCGTCTGGACGGTCATCCGACCGAATCACCATCCGTCACTCGTTCCGCTCAACGCATTGTTTAACGCACTGTTCAACGCTTATACTGTCGTTATCTTGTAAGGCTAATCTCCTCAGCGCTCCCTTCAATCCAAGCTTGTGTTTATTTATTAAACATGAACTGTGAGTATACTCGATCCCTTTTTGCTTAACGCACTTTTGGGTGTTACATACATTACTTATATCAAATCACTTCGACACACAACGCAACTACTTTTATACGCTAACCGCTCTGCATGTTATACGTGTTACTCGATGAATGCTTGTATGTTATGTTTACATAGTGATTATTGTCTGACACCTTAGCAACGATAGTACTATAGTTTGGACTCAGCACCTGTCGTGGACAGGGGTTGTTAAGGGTTTTACTTCACGTGTCACAGTGGTGATATGTGTTGCGCATTCTACAACTCGCAGTCATGTCTGTGCATATTTCATTGTCGATAGCTTACTTGCTTCACATTTCTACGTGTTACATGCTAGTTATGCGTAAAACGCTTTCGCTACTATTATACTATTAAACTTGTATGCTCACCTTTACACTATGTGTATTGACATATTTTAACGTATGTGACAGGTGTTTAGGATGTTGTGATATGCTTTGTTTCTGTGGAATAAGCTAGGGGAGTCTAGAAACAAACTAAATAATTTATGAGTTGTCGAAACAATATTTGTCTTTGAGAACAACTATGTCTGTAATAACTGTTTACTTTATATGTTGTGGTATGGGACGTGACGTTAAATATTTGGTAATATTAGTTGTTATGGATTTCTCCTGGACAATTTGTTTTGCTCAGTGTCTCACCTCGATGTTTTAGCCATCAGTTGGGGTGTGACATTGACAAGCATGTAAAACTGGTAACAAGAAATATTATCTTATCCCAAGTTATTTTAAAGTGATATACCAAATGGTATCAAATACTTTTTGAAAAGATTTTCAAAAAGAGTCAGTTAATTGTATTTGTCAGTGAAAACTGACATATTTTCAAAAGACTAAGCATAGGTTATATAGCAAATACGGAATAGGCTGGAGCTGCTCGGTCTCGGAGATTTAGAATTTGCAACTCCACGAAAGACCTATTAGTCTCAAGTCATATTTAATTTCATTTGGTCCGCATGTGGATTTTTTAAGTACAATTAGTCTGTATATTTATTTTTGAACTTTCGGACACTTATATTGTACTTTGTATATCAATCGGCACGTATAAACCCCAAGTTCGAGCCCACCGGGAAATCAGGGTATTACATTTGACGAACATGACGATTACAGAATTGGGAGGTAAGCCCTTCAATTTAGTGATCTGTTATGTTTATGACCCAACATTGATTGATCCGAAACGATTGTTGACTATTTCAGCCACACGGGATAGACGAAGCAAAACGAACAACGATAGGGTTCAAACAAAAAAGATTAATCCAGGTACTGAAATATCATAGTTAGGGTTTTTTATAACATGCATATGACCTGTAACTACGTGCGACTATTCTTAGTTATTTACATGTTTGGTTTAATAACATGCGATGGTTCTTATATAACATGCGCGTGGTAGCTGTGAGTATAACTAATCCTATAACATGTGGCTTAAGGTTTTGTAACATGCAGTTATGTTTTTGTGATATGTAATTGTATATCATGCGGCTGTAAAGTTTTGTAACATAGGTCTCTGTTATGTAGATATACCTGATGATGATGACTTTGAGCCACCTATTAGTAGGTTGAAAATGCAGAATAATGATAAAAAATGCTAATATCAAGTACATTGTTTGAAATAAAAATACAACAAGTTTGGAACGAACAAATTACAACAAGTATCGAATAACTAAGCTAATAAACATGAGTTTAAGTTTGGTGCGTTTCTAGGCATCCTACTAAGTTCCTACAACATCATCGTCAACAAATCCTGCAATACGTTTTAAAGTATAGTTCAATACAAAAGTATTGGCGAGTATACAAGTTTTGAGTACTAGCATATAAGTATGAGAGTTTGAACAATCCACATGACAAAAATAGTTAACAAGACTTAACATGACCTCAAGAATACGAGTGGTGCATTATGATACGTGCAAAATGCAACATATAAATTATATCAATTGTGGCATAAAACTAACCCTTTTTAGTACTAATGTTGGAAAAAGTGTGCTTTTGTCTTCCTTTTGTATTTTCAGGATTAAATGAGCTCAAATTAACAAAAGAAGCAAAAAGACAGCAAAATCTAACATAAATACTAGAAAAGGGACAAAAGTGGATTGCCCGACCCCTCGACAGCATCTTCCCAAGCAAAACAAAGAAGGCAGAACACTGAACACGCCCCGTGCTCAGCGAGCACGGGGCCGTGCCCAATAAGCAGCAGAAAAGACAAACTAATAGAAGCTTTTATTGCTCACCATGGGGCCGTGCCAAGCGGACACGGGGGCGTGGTCAGAGTACTGCAGGCGCATTTATTGTAATTGTGAATTACAATTAATGAAGAGAGAGAGTGTCAGACGGACACGGGGCCGTGCCCAGCGGGCATGGGGCTGTGCCCAGGCTTCTGTTCAGCCTATAAATAGGAGTGCTTGGAGCCATTTCAACTCACCCCTTGGCACACCACCTCTCTCACACTTCACCCACCACCCACCACCATCACAACACCATCATCCACCACCATCATCCATTGTCCATCATAGAGTGTGTGAGTCGTCTCGGGATCCAAGATTGATCGTAAGAGTTCTTGACAATCAAAGGTCATGTTTGCCTAAGTCTCTTACATCACTTGGTGAAGACAAGTGTCTAGTGTAATACTTTTTATTTTTAATCTTTTGCACTTTTTATTTGGTTTTGTAATAATGACTTTAATAACTAGTTTCTTATGTTGAAGGTGATTCTTCCTTATCGTTTGCCCGTGGTGTCTTGACATTATTTTACTGTCTATATAAAATAAAAGATTTTCACCATTCATATCTCCACGGTCTATATGGAGGTATGTTGGCTACCTGGTCGGGGGTTAAGGGAACGGTTTGGTAAGAGTCTTGCCCTTGTTCAGCGTTTAGAGGTCCTGCAAGGGACCTGGGTCAAATTTAGTAGGATCTCCTTCAATACCCGAAGGTATTGGATGGCGGGGATCCAAACTCTTTGACCCCCTCATAAGTTAAACTACTATTAATACTATAACCCGGCTATTTAGGACTGTATCCCTGCTGACTCAGACTACTTAGTCGAGGGTAACGTCACCTTCAAAAAATGGGCCTACCATAATTTGCATTAATAACTTAATTAATTATCTTTCAATAATCCGACCCTTTAGGATTGTATCATTGCTGACTCAAACTACTGGGTTGAGGGTAACGTCACCTTCAAAAGAGGGGCTTACTACAATAACTAAGATAATCTCTTAAACAAGTGCAAAAGTGCGAAAATAATCAAAGGTTACACTATACACGAGTCGGATCCAAGTGATTCATCTTGTCTATCTGTTTTTATTTTTATTTTTATTTTTCAGCATTTAGTTAGTTTTATTTTCTTAGTTTTAAAATATTTTCTAACATTTTGATTTGATTAGACGTTGAGGATAAACCGGTACTAAAAGCTCTTGTATCCTTGGACGACCTCGGTATCTTACCAACACTATACTACGTCCACGATGGGTGCACTTGCCCATATGTGTGTATAGTGTTAGTAAATATCGTGTTTTATAAATTTAAAACTTGGCTAAAAAGTGTAAAAAGGGCTTAAAATATATACCTAAAACATATACACACTAGCACGCATCAAGTTTTTGGCGCCGTTGTCGGGGACAAAAGGATTTTAAGAAAGTTAGGAATCAACGGCCTAATCATTTTTTTTATTTTCTTTTTATTCTGTTTAGGATTTTCTTAATTTTTCAACTTCTGCAGAGCTCAGCACGGGCCGTGCCCGGTCGGACACGGGCCGTGCCCAGCATTGGTACTAGCAGTTTTTATTTTCCGAGTTACAGAAGGCTGAGCACGGGGTCGTGTCGGTGCAACACGGGGCCGTTCCCAACTTTCTAGTAACAGGGATCCGGAAAACAATCACTGTAACTCTGACCACGGGCCGTGTTCACTGAGCACGGGGCCGTGGTGAACCTTCTGACCAACATTCTTTTCTGTTTTTGTTGCAGGACTTGGAACCCGACGCCACCTCTACGTAGTGTATGAGCTCCAGTTCTAATAAAGACATAAAAGAACCTCTAGAAGAACCCGAACGCTTTCTCAGAAAAAGACTAAAAGCTAAAAACCAAGAGAAGGTGTGGTGGGCCACATGAAAATTGGAGTTGTATGAAAGAAACAGATGATCAAACAGAGTCGGTAAACTACAATGATAATAGACCTAGCCCGTCGGGTCCCCCAACGGGCACCTACAACCAAGGATGGCGTAACCACCCTAACCTTGGTTGGAGAGAACCCCGCAATAGTAGTAACCAACAAAACCTAAATCAACGAACAAACTTTCAACAACCAAGGAATGAGTCACAAAACTTCCCTCAACAACAAAGTGGACGAGAAAGGCTTGAAGATACTATATCTCGCCTTATCTCCGACACTGAAAAGAAAAACTCGGATAGGTTTCTACAATTAGAATCAAATTTTAGAAATCAACAAGCTAGTATACAAAACATAGAAAAACAAATAAATCAACTAGCCCAAAATTTCTCCGAGAGACCGCAAGGCGCGTTACCAAGTAATACCGAAACAAACCCAAAGGCGCAAGTTCATCTCATCACCTTACGGAACCGTACCGTGGGTCCCGCGGAAGGGCCACCGCCTACTGAGGAGATCACATCACCGCCCCATCAAGAGAAGGTTACTCCCCAACCATCAGAGCCCACCAAGGCTCCTCCGGTTCCGTACCCCGGTAGGTTAATCCGTCAAAAGACGAATGAGCAATTCGCAAAATTCGAAAGTCTACTAAAACAATTGCATGTCAGCATTCCTTTCATTGACGTCCTAACCCAAATGCCTAAATACTCTAAGTTCATGAGGGACTTCCTCACTCATAAAAGGAAAATTGAAACATTGCAATTAGTTAACTTAGGCGAAAAATGCTCTGCCCTCGTACTCAACAAACTCCCCCAAAAGAAAATTGATCCCGGAAGCTTCACAATTCCTTGCTCAATCGGGGACTCCCCCGTTCGTAATGCACTAGCCGACCTTGGGGCTAGCATTAACCTCATGCCCGCATCAATGTTCAAAAGACTCGGCCTAGGAAAAACGAGTGCTTAAAAATGAGTATACAACTTGCTGATCGATCCGTCAAATTCCCGCAAGGTGTCATTGAAAATCTCCTAGTCAAGGTCGACAATTTCGTCTACCCGGCCGACTTTGTCATACTTGATATGGAAGAAGAGACCAAAGTCCCCCTCATACTAGGGAGACCATTTCTCGCCACCGAACAAGCAGTGGTAGACATGAATGATGGAACACTCACTTTAAAATATGGGGATAATGAAGTAAAGTTTGTGGTTGGGAAGAGAATAGAGGACGATGACCCGGTCAATTACATGAAGGTTATTGATTCGAGTTTGGATGATGCTCTCCGACGGTACAACATGGGATGCAAAACATCCCACTCGGAAAACATATAACGTCGCCTTGGGTCTAGCCAAGGACCCTTATAAACGTGGCGCACCATGGAGGCATTCTGCGGAACTATCCTTAGTTTAGTTTAATCTTTTAGTTTTAATTTGCAGGAATAAAACACACTCGGGATGGTCAAGGATAAAAAGGGAAACGAGAAACATGGCCCCATGCACGAAAACAGGGCCATCCGATAACAATTTCTTCATTACAGTAAGCTCAGCACGGGCCGTGTCCAGCCAACACGGGCCCGTGCTGAACATCCTGCAGAAAATTGCCCAGTTCAGGTAACTAGACACGGGCTGTATTCACTGAACACGCCCCCGTGTCCAGGCTTCTGTTTCTTTTCTTTAATTTTTGTTACTGGCACCTGAACACGGGGCCGTGCCCGGTCACCACGGGACCGTGTCCAGACTGCCAGTAACATAAAATTATGCTTTTAACACCATTTTACACATTCAATCAACCTAAAAACTTATTTTTGGGACACATTGAGGACAATGTGTAATTTAAGTGTGGGGGGATGCTAAAACCTTGAATTTTGCAAGTCCTAATAACAAGCCTTACACAAAACTCTATTTGGAATCGCTAATCACCCCAAATTTTTTCCAAAAATTTGCATTTTTTTACTTGTCTAAGTTTAAGTTGGGAATTCTAATTCTAACAAGGTTATATTTTTACAAATTTACAACCGATAGCGTCGTGATAAAAAGAACCAACATAAGAAAATGATGAAACGGCATGACAAGCTTAGTTAAAATTTGATTATATATACTTGATCACGTAAAAAACCCATTCCCACAAAAGTGAGTTTTGAGCCTTTATAGAGCATACAAATACACATCTTTACGCTAAATGCTCATTTTTCGTTTCTTGTGTTAATAGCCGCTTGGTTCTTACGACTCTAGAACTTGCCACGATAATTCATTCCCGGTCCTTACCAACTTAAACCCAAGTAAGTAAATGATGGAGGCATTAGCACTAACCCTTTTTCTTTCAACACCATTATTTTCATTTTTCTTTTCACCTACCCAAAAATTCCCCCTAGTTAACCCCTTTGAGCCTAAACCTTTTCATTTCTTAACCCAAAAACCCTTTTACCCACCAAAATCCCTTTTTCATTTTTAACCCCTTATTTTAGTAACAAAGCTTGGTTTTCGTGTGACTCTTGAAAAAAAATGAATGATGATGAAGTTGGAAATAAACAAATAAAGCTCCTCAAACAAAAGCTTGTTTGAATAAATACTTCATTAAAAATAAAAAGTCACAAAAACAAAATGTTTTACGAAAACCAACACTTTTTACGCCTTTCGCCCTTTTCAACTAACCACTAACCCAACCACCCACCTTTAGCCCAAGCCTAACCATTCACCCAAAAAATCCTCCTGATATTTACAAAGGTATAAAGTTAAAAAGGAGGAGGATTGATTGCTTGGCAAGCTTATGGTAGAAATAAGTTCCATGCCGCTCTCGAGTGATTCACTAAAAATACACCTTCGGCCAGTGTGAGTGATTTCCCCCGTGAGGTACGTGAACTTGTATATAAATGGAATTTTAAAAAGGTATGTTATGCCTTAATAAATAATTTATCTTATGAAATGTTTTTAAATCATGACGAATAGGATTGTAAATAAATAAAAATAAAACCTAAACGATCTTGGAAAATCCCGACACTCTATGGCAAGCCCAAAAACCTTCTCTTCTACCCATTCCATTTGGGAGTGAATAAAGCCACATTATAAAGAGTTTTGCTTGAGGACAAGCAAAGATTCAAGTGTGGGGGTATTTGATACGCGCAAAATGCAACATATAAATTATATCAATTGTGGCATAAAACTAACCCTTTTTAGTACTAATGTTGGAAAAAGTGTGCTTTTGTCTTCCTTTTGTATTTTCAAAATTAAATGAGCTAAAATTAACAAAAGAAGCAAAAAGACAGCAAAATCTAACATAAATACAAGAAAAGGGACAAAAGTGGATTGCCCGACCCCTCGACAGCATCTTCCCAAGCAAAACAAAGAAGGCCGAAGACTGAACATGCCCCGTGCTCAGCGAGCACGGGGCCGTGCCCAAGAAGCAGCAGAAAAGACAAACTAATAGAAGCTTCTATTGCCCACCATGGGGCCGTGCCCAGCGGACACGGGGGCGTGGTCAGAGTACTGCAGGCGCATTTATTGTAATTGCGAATTACAATTAATGAAGAGAGAGAGTGCCAGACGGACACGGGGCCGTGCCCAGGCTTCTGTTCAGCCTATAAATAGGAGTGCTTGGAGCCATTTCAACTCATCCCTTGGCACACCACCTCTCTCACACTTCACCCACCACCCACCACCATCACAACACCATCATCCACCACCATCATCCATTGTCCATCATAGAGTGTGTGAGTCGTCTCGGGATCCAAGATTGATCGTAAGAGTTCTTGACAATCAAAGGCCATATTTGCCTAAGTCTCTTACATCACTTGGTGAAGACAAGTGTCTAGTGTAATACTTTTTATTTTTAATCTTTTGCACTTTTTATTTGGTTTTGTATTAATGACTTTAATAACTAGTTTCTTATGTTGAAGGTGATTCTTCCTTATCGTTTGTCCGTGGTATCTTGACATTATTTTACTGTCTATATAAAATAAAAGATTTTCACCATTCATATCTCTACGGTCTATATGGAGGGATGTTGGCTACCTGGTCGGGGGTTAAGGGAACGGTTTGGTAAGAGTCTTGCCCTTGTTCAGCGTTTAGAGGTCCTGCAAGGGACCTGGGTCAAATTTAGTAGGATCTCCTTCAATACCCAAAGGTATTGGATGGCGGGGATCCAAACTCTTTGACCCCCTCATAAGTTAAACTACTATTAATACTATAACCCGGCTATTTAGGACTGTATCCCTGCTGACTCAGACTACTTAGTCGAGGGTAACGTCACCTTCAAAAGAGGGCTCTACCATAATTTGCATTAATAACTTAATTAATTATCTTTCAATAATCCGACCCTTTAGGATTGTATCCTTGCTGACTCAAACTACTGGGTTGAAGGTAACGTCACCTTCAAAAGAGGGGCCTACTACAATAACTAAGATAATCTCTTAAACAAGTGCAAAAGTGCGAAAATAATCAAAGGTTACACTATACACGAGTCGGATCCAAGTGATTCATCTTGTCTATCTGTTTTTATTTTTCAGCATTTAGTTACTTTTATTTTCTTAGTTTTAAAATCTTTTCTAACATTTTGATTTGATTAGACGTTGAGGATAAACCGGTACTAAAAGCTCTTGTGTCATTGGACGACCTCGGTATCTTTCCAACACTATACTACGTCCACGATGGGTGCACTTGCCCATATGTGTGTGTAGTGTTAGTAAATATCGTGTTTTATAAATTTAAAACTTGGCTAAAAAGTGTAAAAAAGGCTTAAAATATATACCTAAAACATATACACACTAGCACGCATCACATTACTCCTATAGCGCTATACATGTTAAGAGGAGGTTTGTACGAAATTAATGACAAGTAAATCGCATAAAAGAATCATCCAAGTATACAAATCAAGTATCACGTATTTAAGCATGTATGATTGGATTGTTTGTGTTTGTGATTTAAGCATAAAGTATGATTTCGTGTGTTAAAATATTATAATGTATTGCACCAAAAAGTGTAAAAGGGAAAAAAGGGTCATGTATATTCACAATTGCAAAAACTTTCTGATTATTCGTGAGTGACGAGTTGTTTGGGAATGGGGGATCGGAGGTAAGGTCATAAGCATTTATGGAGTGATTAGATTCGGGATTTAGAATTTAAGTACAAAAGTATGTATGCATAAAAGTATATCTAGTCTAAGTACTCGTTTTGACACTAAGTTGTATGTGATTTTATGGGTCCTAGTTTGCCCATTAGAATCAACAACGAGAGACTTTGAATCATAGATAAGTTAGCCTAAGTTCGTGACGAATAATCATAACCGGTTATCATCATAAGTTCGGTCATGTTCATATATATACATATATTTATATAGTTATAAAATAATCCTAAGCTAAGTCCATCATGAGTTTCATAGATTGTCATATAAGTCAACCATGGAGGATTAACCTCACTGTATGATTCACCACTACACAAATCATCACAAGGATGATTCAGAGGGTCATGAATGAAAAGAAATAATAACGAACTAATACATCATCAAGTAGCCAAGTAAGCCCAATAACACAAGGATGTAGGCTAGGCCCAATGAAAAAACATGTATGTATATATATATATATGTGTGTGTGTGTGTGTATATATACTAGCCATTTACCCGCGCGATGTGGCGGGAAACATATCACTTAGGTCGGTGAGTGTAGGGCTATGTACGGGGCGGTTTGGTTTTGAGCCATAACCAAAACCAAATTCGTAATGCAACGGAAAACACAACACTTATTAGTAATTCTAAGAGTGTGCTTGAGAAGGTTCAGTTCAGTTGGGTCATAACTAAAATCTAAATTTTCGATTAAGGTACTTCAAAACCGGTCATGGGGATTTAAAGAGTTTTAAAAGGATGTAAACAAACCGAACTGCGCAAGCCAACAAAAGCACAACCATACGCAAATAATATCTAGATTCATTAAACATGGCGGTCGTTCCAACTCCAAATCCTCCTCGTCGTCTAAAATAATATTTAAGTTGACATTACGAGCATCTGAGATGGGTGTGTTCGGGTCAACCGACGATGATGTTTTGGGCTGCTTTGGTTTACGTCTACTGCTAGATGTCACCGTCGGTACGTTTGACCATTTGGGACTTCTTCGTAAAAGCTCCCAACATCTCAAATACGTGAAACTGTGTTTCGTAGCATTCTATTCTTCCAACGCTCTAATTAAAATATTTCCATCGTTTTGGCCGCTTCCCCAGTTGTCCCGAGTACGTTGGAAGACCTCTTGAAACTGATGACATTTAGAGTTGATATTAGTCCACTTGCTCCAAATAGAATCTCTATCTCGATATTCATTTTTCCCCATTGCTTTAAAGAACGTTTCACGAATTTTTTGCCAAAAAACCGGTGACGTTTGATAATTTGCTACGAAAAAATACAAAAAAAATAATAATGTTATATTTAAAAAAATACATGGGCCGAATTATGTAAAAAATAACTTTTTAAAACGCTTATCAACATCGGGGTCCTCCGATATATCTAGTCACGCACGTGCCAATGCGTATTCCTCGTCTTTCGTCCATGCTAGATAGTTTCCTTTTCGAAGAGTAGCGGTCGGATCTTTCTTTTTGTGAGACCTTTTCCCACGTTTGGATCCCTCGACAACGGGCTCGGGTTGTGTCTCCATTACCGTTTCGATCTCCGGATCGTTATCTTGAGGAGACGGTTGCGAACCGCCCATGGTTGGAAAAGTTTGAGGAACTTGAAAGAACCGTTACGAACCGCCCATGCCTAGTATTTGCACGTACACAAATACATTCGGATCCATGTCTTGAAAGTTGAAGTTCGGTTGCGGTTGCGTGGTGTTCGACTGATATGTATTGGGGTTACCGGGTCTTGACGGCACACCGAATGGGGGTCGGAAGGGATTCATGATTTACTAATGAAAAGAAAGAGTAGAGAAAGTTTATAAAACTAGAGGTGAAAATTAGAGAATGTGAGTGAAAAGTGGAGAAAGTTTATAAAAAATGTGGTGAAAAGTGGGCATTATATAGGTTAAAAGTTGAATAAAATAAAATAAAAATAAAAATTTTAATTCTTTTGAATGTTTAACGGTCTTATCTCGAAAATCGTGCAGGGAGAGCGTTTTTTAAACAACGCTTTTGAATATTTTTTTTATCAAAAACGCCCCAAGAGCGGTTTAATCAGGCGGGGGGGGGGGGGGTGGGGGTGGGTTGCTTTCCAGAAAAAACTCCCAAAAACTGGGCCACTACGGGTGATCTCACCAATTGAGTTCACATCCTCCATGTATTAATTCAAACAAACTTTAAGTGCTATTTTATTGACTTTTAACGTTTAGTGTAAATTCCCATTTAGGGTCAAATTAGATTTAAATCATCAAGAACACATATATGGTCAGTTCTTCGATTTTACTATATTCATTTTTAATAATTTACTAACATAGGTTGGATGTTTTAAAGCCTATTAAAGATACTTCATTTACAACTATTAACAGGACATAGGTGGATTTTTTCAAGCAACTCCAAGTTAAAAGGTCAAAGGATGGGATTTCTTACCAAATGACTCCATGGTTAACAAAATAACTTGAGAGTTGGTATAAATAGAGTTTGATTTCTATCCTTTGCTTTGGATTTTTTGGGTTGAATTGACTTCGCTTTACTTAGGAAAAGAATGCGATTTTGTAAATATTGTTGTTTGAAACAAGATAGACACAACGTCAATTTATGATGTACCTACAAGTTACCTCCAAATTCACAAAAAATAAAAAGAAACAATATGATCTGCTATAATCATTCAATTTACTTAGGAGATTTATCCACCACTTAAATAACAAACTCAAAAGAAACCTCACATGGCAACAAAATGTTATAAATATCAAACTCAAAAGAAACTCATGTAGACATGTATGCCTCAAAATGGCAGCAAACTGTTACCCGACCCAAATTCAACCATACCTTTCTTTTCACTTAATAAACACGGTGTATTTCAATATATTTGAGGAACGAAATGGTAAATCATAACATAAAACATAAAGATGTACAGGTTGTCAGTTATAAATTAAAACAGCGAAATATAAAAAAGTGACAATGTAATAAAAGAAATTAAAAATGAAAAGTGATGAACTCTCCACAGATGCCGCAAACTATTGTTAAAATTTTGCCGCTTAGTAATAGTAACGTTGTAGCAGCAATACAATACATGTAAAACAAGTTCCTAAAACTATTGTAAAAAGTTAGTCATTAGTAACACTTATAAAGTGGCAATGCTTAGAAAGCATTCTAGGTTAACACAACTTGACCTAGTTTGATCCGTACATTGAAGTTGGCATTTCGATAATATGTTCTTTCATCTGAAGTTCATCTCTGAGTCAGCACAAGGGGTGTCTTATTGGATTTTGATATTATTTTGGTGTTATCTCCACCATATCTCCAGCCATATACCAGCCATATTTCCATATTTTCCTCCTATTATTTTGTTCTTTCCTTCAATTGTTTTTTTTCTATTTAACGGAGGTAATCTCCTCCTTTGTAATCATCACTTTTTCAATCAATGAATAAAAAGAAGGATACCTTGAAATTATAATGGTATCAGAGCAGTGATCCAACTATCCAACTGCTCAACATAACACCAATTGTTCTTCATGGCTGGAGACGCAGAATCAGTGACGAAGGATGGCGGCAACGTCGTCGACCACAACTCACCATATTATCTTCACCCATCCGATTACCCTAGACAAATGCAAGTGAATGATGCATTGTCAGACAAAAACTATGCGGATTGGGTGCAAGAGATGGAGAATTTTTTGTTTGCAAAAAATAAAATCGGATTCGTTGACGGATCTATCAAGAAACCGGACAAGTCTTCCAAGGATTACATGGCTTGGATGAGGGTGGATGCGATGATCAAAGGATGGCTTACCACCGCAATGGAGAAGGAAATACGAAGCAGCGTGAAATACGCTAACACGACGTCGGACATGTGGATAGATCTTCGTGAAAGATTCGGAAAGGAGAGTGCGCCAAGGGCGTATGAATTGAAAAATAAAATCGTTGCTTCACATCAGAATGGTGCCACTGTTTCAGCCTACTACACAAAGCTCCGTTCTCTTTGGGATGAGATTCAATCGGTTTTTCCTATCCCACGTTGCATATGTAATGGGTGCACGTGCGACATCGGTAAACGACTTGTTGAGCATCAAGAGAAAGAGAAACTGTATGAGTTTCTCATGGGGCTTGACAGTGAGTTCGGGGTTATTAAAACCCAGATCCTTGCCACCAAACCAACACCGGTTCTCGGAACCGCCTACCACCTCGTTGCAGAAGATGAACGACAAAGAATGATAACCGAGGAGAAGAAACCCACTATGGAAGCCGCTGCGTTTAAAGCCTTTGTCCCACAAAAACGAGAGAGCTCCTCCTCAAATCAACAAAAAGTGAAGACACATCCAAAAGCAACGAAGCGAGAGGAAGAGGTGCAACACTGCACCTTTTGTGATCGAGATGGACACAATTGGGACGGTTGTTTCAAACTGGTTGGCTATCCCGACTGGTGGCCAGGAAAAGCGAAGATAGATAAAGGCAAGCCGAAGGCTTCACGCATTGAGGGTGGGTCGAGCCCCATTCCGGGTCTCTCCGTGGAACAATACAACGCATTCTTGAAGCACTTCGAGCATGGTGTCACTACAGGTGGTGAAGAGATCAAACGTGTTGCTAACATGACAGGTAGTATTAATGACAAAGATGATTGGGTTGTAGATTCGGGAGCCACCGAACACACAACTTATCGTAACGATATTCTTGAGAACAAAAGGAAAAGTCCTTATGAACCACCTGTTGTGATTCCTAATGGCAATGCCATCCCGGTCGAGGGAAAGGGTGATTATACCTTACCGGGAGGAACTAAGATAGAAGGGATATTACACGTTCCAAAGTTTAATTGCAACCTTTTATCTGTTAGCCGATTAATAAAGACCTTCAATGTGCTATAACTTTTTTTCCGGATTTCTGTCTGATGCAGGGGCTTCGTTCGAGGATCTTGATTGGTGCGGGTGAGTGCAAAAGGGGTCTGTACCGAATGGGAATCTTTGGAGAAGGAAGGAAGGCTATGGCGGTTACTGTTGAAAGATGGCACAAGAGGTTGGGTCATACATCTCAAGAGAAACTTGCTAAAGTTGACTTTCTCAAAGGTGTTTCTTTTAATATTAGAGATAATGTTTGTGATTCTTGTTCCAAGGCAAAACATACAAGGTCATCTTTTCCTTTGAGTGAAATTAAAACAAAAGGTTGTTTTGAATTAATACACTGTGATGTGTGGGGCAAATATCGTTGTAACACCTCGAAATTTTGTGTCCAATAAATAAATGACACGTGTCAAATACGACAAAAGTAATATAAACTCGGATTTAATTAAGATATGCGGTAGGATTTTCGATTATGTCGACATGTTAAATTTATACCTCTGAGCGGCTTCGTCGTTATAAATCCCGAGACCCTAAGCAAAATTAATAAGCATCTAATATATCTTAATCCGGTCATTACTAATTATCAAAGGATCAAAATTACTAACCTAAATCCTAAGAAATAATGCAACCTAAATAATTGTCCAGGAGCCCATCCTTTGCAAACCCATAATACATAATGGGGTAGACATCTAGTCAAGTATGGGTTAAAGGAAAGCCAGAAGAATTATGTATTGCAAGTTGACTATTCAAACCTTGAAATGTTATTTTTTTGCCACTGTTAAGCACTTACGGACCGTAAGGGTCCTGCCTTACGGACCGTAAGGGGGTGAAGGGGTAAAAGTGTTTCCGCCATAGGCTTACGGACCGCAAGGGCCATGCCATACGGTCCGTAAGCGAAGCCCAGCGACAGAAAGTTGGCTGTTGGCTGTTTTAAGCGGTAAAACATTAATGCCAAGATCTTCCAGAGATATGGGCGACCCCTAATCATATTTTAGCACTGAGGGACAGTTGTTGATCATCAAGGGAGCCTTGTAGACCCTTGTGTGATGATCTTAGTGATCCTCATTGCCTATAAAAGGCCATAATGTTGCAACAATGTTCCTCACACCTTCTTGATCACATCTGGAGCTCAAGAACACTCTCAAGTCTTCTCCTATCTGCATTGGACTTCTGTAAGTCGTTCAATCCTTTGTGGTTTAGTTTTTGCTTAGTTATGTAGCTAAAAATCAAACCGTCGTAATTACGGTTTGACATTGAGATTAGTCCTCAATGGCTCAGTCATATCTCGAATTGAAAGTAGTTATAAGTTGGTATTTATGTGGGTAATAAACCCTTAAAAGGGTTCCCCCTGATCACCACTCTAACTAGTTCAAATGACGAGTCAAACATGCTTAGAAAAAGTCAACAGAAAGCTATTTTGCGATTTTACACGTAATCTGTAATGTAGATGATATGTAACCTGTTTAAACACTCATAAAACATGATAATAAGTACATTGACTAGTCTAAGCTTGTTTGATCCGACCACTTTCTGTTTAGACCCGGTTCGGAGCCGAAAGTCGCAAAAGTTTGACTTTTGCATTGACTTCAGTTCTGACCCGTTAAAGTTTGATTTAGATATGCCTTAGGACTCTCTTAGGACCAGGTTACATGATGGTATAACCCTCTGTGACCGGTTCGTTGTTTAACCGAGCCTTTTACACATTTCCATTAAATGCTTAAAAGTTGACCGTAACGCCCTTTTTAAATTAAAACGAGAATTTCGAACATGTGAAAGGATCATAACCTTGGTTACTGATTTCTAAGCATGTCCCTAAAATTTCACGTCAATCCGAGGTCCAGAATATGAGTTATGCTAAATAGCGCAAATTGCGAAACTTTAGTAATTAAATAGCGCAATTAGCATAACGCCTATCTAAACCCGGATTACGACACCAAACCTTTTGCTCACTGATGTAAAATAATATTTTGTGATTTTTAAAGATTTTTAATTATTTTTAACCTGCTCATAACCTGCGGTTATGGCAACGGTTCGGTAAATACAGAATATACCCTTTTCGGCCATAACTTGAGTTCTACAAGGTCTTTTGACCCGATTCCAGTTGCTACTGATTTTAATTAATAAATAAAGTATTTTAGACTTTATAAACTGTTCGGGAAACTCAGATTTTCTGTAGAACTCTAAAACCTCTTTTATCATCTTTAAAAAGACCGAAATACCCCTACGGGGCATAATATCAACTTAAACTCGTTACGGGCATTATGGAAGGTATCCTACTGATACCACAACCTCTTTAAAGCATGTTGACTTAGGAAAACAGTGTAGGACTCTTACGGGTTCCCGTTGCGCCTTTTGCGCGCACGGTTCGGCTTATGTAACTAGTTTACATAAATTAGCCGAAACGGGTCAAACCATATTGTTTTGACCCCAAATGTAACACCCTTAAATTTATACTCGAATTAATCGCTAATTTGTACCAAAAGATGATAGCTTACATAAGTTTCAAAAATATGATACGCCTTAATCAACTAATGACTAAGGTAGAACGTACTAAGTCGTTTAAGAATTTGTTTACAACCCAAGAACAACTAATTAACAAGTTCAAAACATAGCGGAAGCTTCAAAATGGAGTGTTCGGTTCTTCATTAATTCACTTGATCGCCATCCATGAGACCCACCTAAATACCTATGATCAACCATTAAATCATTAGCTTTGACGTTAATAAATAATAGGATTTCAAGGTTTAACATCACATTGAAAATAACAGAAATATAAAAGTTTTCCAGGCTCCACCGTAACTTACGGTGCCACCGTAAGTTATGGTGAGTGCTGGAAATCCTTGGATCCACCGTAAATCAGTAGAAGTCTACCGTAAATCCTTGATCTCTACCGTAAATTACGGTGACACCGTAATTTACGGTAGCACCTGGAAATTCATGTTTTTGGTTTGGTTTAAGCAATACGTCCAAAATCCCAACCCTCGGATTTCAGTATTCTGCAGTATCAATGTAATAAAAGTCTGATATTTCTAGCACGTCATGTTATAACCCACTACATTCAACAATCTATCATATTCCGGAATGTAAATCATGTTTTACTTGATTATTTGACCCGTTTGGCTTGTCTATGGAATTCCTTCCTTTATGACAACTACCAACGAGTTTAATTCATCATTCAACCGAGTATTCAACATAACAATACCATCGCTTTAATTCATAACAACTAGTAATTTGATACTCAACTACAATGATCTAATTTCACTTAATGTAACGGGTCATGTTACATACCTTTAAAGTAAACCCTTCAACGTGCATCCACACCGGTTTGTCCGCTAGATGCCCCGGCTTCCTTCCCTAAAGAGTTCAAGCACTTTATGTTTAGAACTCCATGTTTTACACACATAACGCACATTCATCATACTCCGTATTTATGCGTTTAAAACTTAACAATTCAGTTTTCAAGCCTTCTTTGAGGCATTTCAACAAACATCATGAGGGCAGAATTTCTATATCATTCGTATTCATGTTTATGGATTGCTAATTAGTTAACTTAACTTCAATTAAGCCATCATATATCATGTAAACATCATATCTTTCTGGAGCTATCTTCTAAGGTCAATTTACACTAAAGTAACCACTCAAAATCCTAGAGTTCATCATCATCATGTAAAACCCACAACCCACCTTCAAGGTGTTCATGGAATTTTCCTTAATTTGGTCATGTTTAGCATGAAATCAGTTAGGTTTCACTTCTAAACACCTCATCACTTCTAATCAAACCTAATAACACACATGCAACATAAATTCTCTGATTTTCTAAAATCATGAGAATTTCAAACGAAGAATTAACACGAATTTTTACATACCTTGGAATCCTCTTGTGATGAGGATCACTAATCTATGTTTAGATTTCGATTTGGACTTGATTTGGGCTTTTAATTTGAGCTTTTGTGACAAGTTAGGGTTTTGAAGATATCCCCTGGTCGCCCCCTTCTCTCTTGATCGACCAAACACCAGGTTTTTGGGTGTTTGGTTTTGTTTGGTTACTAATTGTGACTTAAGTTTTAGTTTTTGACATTTTCGGCCCCTCTACTTTGTTCTACACATTGTTTAGTAGGCTTTAACCCCTTCATGAGCTATATCTAGTCTATCAACTAACTAGGTTAGAAGTTTCTAGTTAGTAAATTTCCGTTTATTTATAATTTATAATTTTAACGTAAGGTTTTATATTTTCGGGGTGTTACAAGTCCACCCCCCTTAAAAAGGGTTTCGTCCCCGAAACCGAATTACGTACCAAATAATGTAGGGTGGAGTCGTCGCATCTCTTCCTCGGACTCCCATGTAGTGTCTGACCCTCTTCTGTGCTCCCATTTGACTTTGACTTGGCTTATTATCTTGTTCCTCAAACTTTTCTCCTTACGATCTAAAATCGCAATTGGTTTTACTGCATAGTTGAGGCTGTTATCCACCTCGATGTCATCGTAGTGGATATGAGCAGTTTCGTCGGCCAAACATTTTCGAAGATGTGATACGTGGAATGTGCTATGAATTCCACTCAACTCTTCGGGTAATTCAAGTCGATAAGCCACTTTACCAACCCGTTCAGTGATTCTAAATGGCCCAATAAATCTCGGGCTTAACTTTCCCCTTTTTCTGAATCTAATAATACCCTTCCATGGGGAAACCTTTAGCATGACCATATCGCCAACCTGAAACTCAATTGGCCTATTTCTTTTATCTGCGTATGCCTTTTGCCGGTCTTGAGCCGCTTTCAAGTGTGCCCGAACTATGTCGATTTTCGCATTTGTAGCTCGGATTTATATCAGTTGGTGCTAGCCCTCGCGGACCCACTTCTCCCCAACATACCGGAGTCCGACACTTTCTGCCATATAATAGCTCATACGGGGCCATTTTAATGCTCGCGTGATAGCTATTGTTATATGCGAATTCGACCAAGGGTAAATGGACATCCCAACTACCCCCAAAGTCAATAATGCAAGCCCGCAGCATATCACCCATTGTTTGTATTGTTCTTTCGCTCTGCCCATCCGTTTGTGGATGGTAAGCAGTGCTAAGGAACAATTTAGTTCCCATCTGTTCTTGGAATTCACGCCAGAATTTCGAAGTAAACCGGGTATCTCTGTCTGACACAATGGATATCGGTACCCCATGCCTTGCTATGATTTCATTGGTGTAAACCTCCGACATTTTCTCAGATGTATAAGTCTCACGAATGGGAATAAAGTGAGCGCTTTTAGTTAACCTATCCACGACTACCCAAATAGCATCAAAACCACGACTTGTTTTAGGCAGTTTGGTCAATAGGTCCATCGTAATTTGCTCCCATTTCCAAACCGGAATTTCTAACGGTTGAAGTTTACCATATGGCCTTTGGTGTTCCGCCTTGACTTGTAGGCACGTCAAACACCTTTCCACGTATTTCACGGTGTCCCGCTTCATTCCGGGCCACCAATAGTTTTGCTTCAAATCATGATACATCTTGGTCGCTCCCGGGTGAATGGAATAGCGGGATTTATGAGCTTCATCAAGTAGAAGCTTCTTAACCTCACATGTGTTAGGGACCCAGATTCTATTAAAACGAGTCTTTAGGTCGTGACTGCCTACCTCTAGGTCTTTAACTTGGCCGATAATTCTTTCCTTTTTCCAGTTTTCTGCCTTTACAGCTTCATCTTGTGCTTCTCGAATTCGTTCTAGCAAGCTTGGAGTCACAACCAGTTGCATTGATCGGACCCGTATCGGGGTATAATCTGTTTTGCGGCTCAGCGCATCGGCCACTACATTAGCCTTTCCTGGGTGATAACGTATTTCACAATCGTAGTCTTTCACCGTTTCCAGCCATCTTTTTGTCGCATGTTTAACTCCTTCTGATCGAAGAAGTATTTCAAACTCTTGTGGTCGGTGAATATGGTGCACTTTACCCCATACAAGTAGTGCCTCCATATTTTTAATGCAAACACTACCGCCGCCAACTCGAGATCGTGTGTGGGATATTTCTTCTCGTGTATCTTCAATTGCCTCGAGGCATAGGCTATTACCTTGCCCCGTTGCATCAACACGCAACCGAGTCCTGATAGTGAAGCATCCGAATAAACCTCCATGTCTTCGACTCCGTCCGGCAATGTTAGTACCGGAGCTTGAGTTAACTTTTCTTTTAGCGTTTGAAACGCTTTCTCTTGGTCAACACCCCAAATGAACCTCTCTTTCTTTCATGTTAGCTTTGTTAGTGGTGACGCAATCTTGGAGAAATCTTGAATGAATCTCCTGTAATACCCCGCAAGCCCCAAGAAACTTCTAATTTCTGAAGGGTTCTTCGGGGGATTCTATTTTGACACGACCTCTATCTTTGACGGATCCACCAGTACTCCATCGGCACTTATAACATGGCCAAGAAATTGTACCTCTCGTAACCAAAAGGCACATTTAGAGAATTTTGCGTAAAGCTTCTCTCGTCTAAGGGTTTCTAACACCTCTCGTAAGTGATGTGCGTGTTCAGCTTCACTTTTCGAATATACCAATATATCATCGATAAACACGATGACCGACTTATCCAGCATTGGTTTGCAAACCCGGTTCATGAGGTCCATGAAAGCCGCGGGTGCGTTTGTTAGCCCGAATGACATCACGAGGAATTCGTAATGTCCGTATCTCGTGCGGAAAGTCGACTTCGGCACATCTTCTTCTTTGACCTTTAATTGATGATACCCCGATCTAAGGTCAATTTTGGAAAACCAGCTCGCACCTTGTAGTTGGTCGAATAAATCGTCTATCCTCGGGAGCGGGTATCGGTTCTTTACCATGAGTTTGTTTAACTCCCGGTAATCGATACACATGCGCATACTCCCATCCTTCTTTCTCACGAACAATACCGGTGCGCCCCAAGGGGACACACTCGGCCTTATGAATCCCTTGTCAAGCAGGTCTTGGATTTGGGACATCAATTCTTGTAATTCTGACGGCGCAAGTCGGTACGGGGCTTTTGCTACGGGTTTCGCGCCTGAAATCAATTCGATCCCGAACTCTACTTCCCGTTCGGGCGGTATCCCCGGTAAATCTTCCGGAAAAACATCTTCATAATCTCGTACTACCGGCACATCTCCAATCTTTCGTGATTCTTTTTCGGGTTCATTAGCGTATATCATAAATGCCTTGCATCCTTGCTTCATTAGCTTGTGAGCTTTCAACATTGAGCATACTATGGGATTGCCTCCTTTTTCGCCATAGATGGTGACGTGTTTCCCGCTCGGAGATGTCAGTTTTATCTCTTTACGGAAGCACACGACCTTTGCATGGTGTCGAGATAGCCAATCCATCCCAACGACGACTTGAAATTCTCCCATCGACATCGGGATTAGATTTATCAAATATTCTTCATCGTCAATGCTCAGTTTGCAATTTTCACATACATCGCAAACAATAAAGCTTTTATTATTACCTATCTCTACTTCTAAGGGCACATGTAATTTAGTTAGAACAAATGAAGGATGTCGAATAAATCCATATGAAACAAAGGATTTATTCGCACCCGTATCAAATAACACACGTGCAGGAATCGAGTTTACAGTAAATATACCTGAGACCACGTCAGGTTCAATCTTTGCTTCTGCGGCGGTTAGTTGAAAAGATCTTGCCTTGGCTTTAGGGGCTTCACCCTTCGGTTCCGGCCCATCCTTCTTTTCAACCAATTCCGGGCATTCAGACTTCTTATGACCCGTTCGATAACAATTATAACAAACCGTCACCTTCTCCAGGCACGATATGGCTATATGTCCCGTTTTCTTGCATATAGGACAAGGCTTATCCTTGTAACGACATTCGCCTTTATGACCCTTCCCGCAAATTCTGCAACTTGGTGACCCGCCTTTCGTATCAGATTTCCTTGCGCTCTCATTTGTTCGTGCCTTCTTAGTAGGGCTTGGATTTACATCATGTGCTCTCCGTTCACCCCTTTCGATACTCTTTTTCAGCTCGATTTCCCTCTCCCGAGCAGCATTTATAATCTCGGTAAGGGTCTCATATTTGGAAGGGGTGATAAACTCCCTATACTCGGCACTCAACATGTTATGATAGTAGTATATCTTTTGTTCTTCGTTTGTCACTAGATCGTCACAAAACTTCATTTTGTCCATAAACGTTGCCGTGATCTTGTCTATGGTCTCGTTTTTGTGCCTGAGCTGCATGAACTCTTCCTTGATTTTATTCATAACCGCTTTGGGGCTATGATGCTTCAGAAATGGCGTCTTGAATTCATCCCAAGTCATGACCTTAACAGCTTCAATACCGATCTCTCTCTTCTTGTTATCCCACCAATCTTTTGCTTGATTTCTTAGTTGACCCGTACCATAGGCTACATAGTCATTTACATCACAATGGGTCCTCTCGAATACCCCTTCGATATCACTTAGCCATCTTTGGCACACTATTGGGTCAACCTCCCCATTATATATCGGTGGTTTACAAGCCATGAATTCCATGTATGAACAGGGTTTCCGTCCTCCATGTTTTTCCTTTTCAAGTTTTGAGTCATTTTCTAATTTCTTGATTCTATCTTCTACCATTGATAGAACTGTGTTTTGAATTCTATCAATGAAGCCTGTCAAACTGTTTTCGATTGCCTTTCCAACTTCTTCGGCAATCACTTCCCTCACCTGTTCGGTGACTCTTGGCACCGCATCATCGTTACCTTTATCAGCCATCTCTATTTCTGAAATGTTTATACAAGTTGTTAAAACATTCCATTTATAACACATGATGTTCTTGTTTGATTCAATCAAGTTCATAACTTGATTTAATCGCTCTTGCTTTAATTCAATCAAGTTCACAACTTGATTTGATCGTTCTTGCTTTTGATTCAATCAAGTTCACAACTTGATTTGATCGTTCTTGCTTTTGATTCAATCAAGTTCACAACTTGATTTGATCGTTCTTGCTTTTGATTCAATCAAGTTCACAACTTGATTTGATCGTTCTTGCTTTTGATTTCTTGTATTTAATTGAGCTTACTTGCTCTTTTCATGCTTATTTGTTCATTACTCATTCTTTACGTAATATAAAATTTATTAACAGAAGTTAGTTCTTACCGGATGGTCGATCAAGCTTGAACCGAACACTTATTGACAACCTGTGGCTCTGATTACCAACTTGTAACACCCTTAAATTTATACTCGAATTAATCGCTAATTTGTACCAAAAGATGATAGCTTACATAAGTTTCAAAAATATGATACGCCTTAGTCAACTAATGACTAAGGTAGAACGTACTAAGTCGTTTAAGAATTTGTTTACAACCCAAGAACAACTAATTAACAAGTTCAAAACATAGCGGAAGCTTCAAAATGGAGTGTTCGGTTCTTCATTAATTCACTTGATCGCCATCCATGAGACCCACCTAAATACCTATGATCAACCATTAAATCATTAGCTTTGACGTTAATAAATAATAGGATTTCAAGGTTTAACATCACATTGAAAATAACAGAAATATAAAAGTTTTCCAGGCTCCACCGTAACTTACGGTGCCACCGTAAGTTACGGTGAGTGCTGGAAATCCTTGGATCCACCGTAAATCAGTAGAAGTCTACCGTAAATCCTTGATCTCTACCGTAAATTACGGTGACACCATAATTTACGGTAGCACCTGGAAATTCATGTTTTTGGTTTGGTTTAAGCAACACGTCCAAAATCCCAACCCTCGGATTTCAGTATTCTGCAGTATCAATGTAATAAAAGTCTGATATTTCTAGCACGTCATGTTATAACCCACTACATTCAACAATCTATCATATTCCGGAATGTAAATCATGTTTTACTTGATTATTTGACCCGTTTGGCTTGTCTATGGAATTCCTTCCTTTATGACAACTACCAACGAGTTTAATTCATCATTCAACCGAGTATTCAACATAACAATACCATCGCTTTAATTCATAACAACTAGTAATTTGATATTCAACTACAATGATCTAATTTCACTTAATGTAACGGGTCATGTTACATACCTTTAAAGTAAACCCTTCAACGTGCATCCACACCGGTTTGTCCGCTAGATGCCCCGGCTTCCTTCCCTAAAGAGTTCAAGCACTTTATGTTTAGAACTCCATGTTTTACACACATAACGCACATTCATCATACTCCGTATTTATGCGTTTAAAACTTAACAATTCAGTTTTCAAGCCTTCTTTGAGGCATTTCAACAAACATCATGAGGGCAGAATTTCTATATCATTCGTATTCATGTTTATGGATTGCTAATTAGTTAACTTAACTTCAATTAAGCCATTATATATCATGTAAACATCATATCTTTCTGGAGCTATCTTCTAAGGTCAATTTACACTAAAGTAACCACTCAAAATCCTAGAGTTCATCATTATCATGTAAATCCCACAACCCACCTTCAAGGTGTTCATGGAATTTTCCTTAATTTGGTCATGTTTAGCATGAAATCAGTTAGGTTTCACTTCTAAACACCTCATCACTTCTAATCAAACCTAATAACACACATGCAACATAAATTCTCTGATTTTCTAAAATCATGAGAATTTCAAACGAAGAATTAACACGAATTTTTACATACCTTGGAATCCTCTTGTGATGAGGATCACTAATCTATGTTTAGATTTCGATTTGGACTTGATTTGGGCTTTCAATTTGAGCTTTTGTGACAAGTTAGGGTTTTGAAGATATCCCCTGGTCGCCCCCTTCTCTCTTGATCGACCAAACACCAGGTTTTTGGGTGTTTGGTTTTGTTTGGTTACTAATTGTGACTTAAGTTTTAGTTTTTGACATTTCCGGCCCCTCTACTTTGTTCTACACATTGTTTAGTAGGCTTTAACCCCTTCATGAGCTATATCTAGTCTATCAACTAACTAGGTTAGAAGTTTCTGGTTAGTAAATTTCCGTTTATTTATAATTTATAATTTTAACGTAAGGTTTTATATTTTCGGGGTGTTACACCAAAATCCAGAGTATGATTATTATACCCATATAAAACAAGTCTTCAAACTTGTTGGGTCAAAATCACACTCCATTCACGGTTTCGCCTTTCACGCGATTAAACCGTAACTATACTTTGAAACTGACCGGTCTAAGCTACGGCTAAATTAAAGACCCGTTAGGATTCTAATAGGTTAAATTAAACCTTCGTTCCAGATTAGGGGACCAGTAAAAGCTATCTGCAATTTATTTCAATTTAAGGAATTATACTTGCAAAGGTAAATACTTTTAACTTATTTTCCGTTATACGGGCTTGGGTTACGGTATCTAAAATACCGCTTGGTCGGGCAATTGACCCCAACTCATTAGTAGTTGGGTATTATCAATGTGACCCGTTTAAAAACTTGTTTTGTTGGCTTTACGCCTTTGGGGGCTTAATGACCATGTCCCGGATATACTTGGCAGCATTTATGAATGGCCACGACCTTGACATCCTGGTGTAGGCGTACACCCGGCATTATGTCTATAACTATAAAAGTGAAGCCGTTGGTTACCCGCCACGGTTTTATACTATGTGGTGTGTCTATTAAACTTTAACCCGATACGACTCGGGCGACCGAACGCATAGTAACATGTAATTCTTTACAAGATTTGATTATAAATTATCCCAAGTTATAAAGAGTTTGTGCCTTGAGCATTTAAACCAATTTTATCAAACATTTTACAAAAGTGTCAGTTGAATGTATTTACCAGTGTAAACTGACGTATTTTCCCCAAAAAGACTAAATGCAGGTACTATGCGAAATTGGCTGGGATTTCTCATTAGCATCATTAGAAGTCTCGCAAGCTTAAGATGCCTGAAGTCTGTTGAACAATACTTTTGTTATTTCTATTTGATCCCCTGTGGATTATTATTTCAACAATGGTGATACATTGATATTACACTTAAAAGTTGAAATATATTATCTTTATGCTTCCGCTGTGCATTCATTTATATTGTGTGGTTTGACTATAATGTTGCCAACTACGTCACGGTAATCCCCCACCGGGCCCACCGGTGAGACACGTGGAAATCGGGGTGTGACAGGTTGGTATCAGAGCCAACGCTGAGTGAATTAAACACTAGCCTTTGTGTTTAATCTCAGTTACACAATTGCACATACTTGAGTCTAGACAAGAACATAGGACAAATTCGAATTGTTATTCCAGTTTGTCTTTTTATTGTTTATTGTTATTTAAAGTTTTGAAAGCAGGAAATATGCCACCTGCAATCAGACGTGGAAGAGGATGAAGAGGTAGAGGAACGATCATTACTCACAATGATCACGAAGCTGGACCTTCAAACACGCGAACTCCTTCCAGTACAAGAAGTGAGGAACCGCAGAGACGAAGAAGAAACCTTTTTGAACCTGCGAGACATTCTACCTCGCATAGCTCAACACCCTCATACCGTCATTCATTTGGACCAGACTCGGAAAACAATCCAAATAACCCTCAACCATCCTTTTTACCTCTACAGCGATCTGCTTCGCACCGATCTTATGGCGATCCTTCACCTTTCTTCATAGGACAGTTTAACCCAGCGGATTATGTCCAAGAGCCAATAGGGTATAACCCTCTAGGACCAGAGGATCACTTTTCTGAAGATAATGCAGTGGATATGGACGAGGATACAGACCCCGTCGAGCCTGCAAGGGGAACTCCCAATCATCCAATCGAGATCTCGGATGGGTCATGCTTCCATGGAACGCCCTATCAAGGTCCCGATAGCTACCAGGCGAGGTTTGACCAATGTAATTGGTACTTTACACCTTCACAACATTACTCGCCTCATGATCAGCAGCAACAACAGGATCCTTCTAAGGATTCGCGGTTTGTGGCCGTCACGCCACCGCCACCGGTTCAACCAGTAATTCCAGATCCGCCAAGGCGTAGAAGATCAGGTGCACGGATGTCTACCCGAGGAGGGGAATTTCATTTCAGCACCCCTCGCCACTCGAGTGCTAGTCACTTTCCGTCAGTACCTTAAGAAGAACCACAGTTAGGGGAGCCTTCAGGCCACCCTGCAGAGGTGAATTCTGCACCAGTTGCACCACCTCCGCCACCATTCGGATATGACAATCTGATACCAGCGTACGACGCTTCCACGGCGTACAATCCGTTTGAGCAGCCGACTCATACGCACTACAACTATAACTATGATGCCAATCCATATGTGATAGCGGCAAATTATAATGCCCTCCATGGAACCTCTTGGAGAGCAGATTACTCAGCTCATGGGTATCCAATACCCTCTAGACCTCCGGTTCAGCAACCGTCGCAGCAGCCACGTTTTTCTCCTCCGGAGCAAGAAGAAATACTCCACCTATTAAACCGTGTGGAACAAGAGTTCGAATAAGAACACAAGAGTAATCGTGGATTTCTCAAGGGCTTAGCAAACCTACTGAAGGGAAGGAAGAAACGAGACCATTAGTCTCCTTATGTAATATTGTATTTGCAATTTAGTCCCTGCGTGGACATTTATCGTATTTCAGTCCTTACATGGACTTATCTTTTAGTCCCTGCGCGGACATCTATCTTGTATTTGGTCCCTGCGTAGATATGTTTGCTATAAACCTCTGCGTAGGTACTTATTTAATTAAAAGTCCCGTTTAGGGCAGCGTGTAATCGTATTTGAAGTTTATGGAATGTTATGTTATAAATTTCATTTTTGTTATTACTATATATGAAATAAATCAAAATCATTCCTTTTAAATTTAAATCTGCCTAAGTAAAGAATCTTAAGAGTGAAACCTAGCCAGGTGTCTTTTTAGACCCGGCCAAGATGGTAAGACCTGATTAAAAGATTCAGAATTCCAGTTAACCTCTGTAATCATGTTAACGTTCATGGCAGATGTGATTCGTTAAAATCGCACACGTCATTCTTATATAAGAATCCTTCTAAGGATTTCAAAGCCCAAATTAATGATTTAATAAATCATGGGTTAAATCATCAATAAAGATGATCATTTATTAAACATCCGTTAGTGATGTAGTGCCTACGGGCCGAATTATTAAGCATCCATTAGTGATGTAGTGCTTATGGGCCATAATGATTGTCATATAAGACAAAAGATAGTGGTGGTCTATGACTCCCTGTCAGAAAGGGTAAAAGGACTACGGTTCAAACCTTCATACCCTGATTCTCTGTAATCTCGGCTAATATTAAAAAAACGTCCTCGTGACTAGGCTTTTGTGCCAATAACAGTATTATTTGTAATTAGGATAAGTATGTTCAAATCCTAAATAAAAGTGAGTAACAAATTAACCAGATATGGTCTCTGTTTACCATGGTTAATGAATTGCCATAAAAGACAATTCCATAATAAACTCCTAAATAAAATTTTCGTTATCTTCTGAAACAGATTCAAGTTACCATGGCTGATCGTAGTGGAGAAAATAGCCACTCAAAGGAAGACGAATATGATAACGCCCAAGTTCATCTGACGGGCGCAGAGTTGAAAGCTCTTGTCGATAACGCTGTCAAGGCAGCTCTGGATCGACAATATGAGGAATATACCGAATCTCAGAGCAGAACCATATCCAAACCACACTCCAAGCCAAAGACCCACACCAAATCTCACAGCAAACCGCTGTCCAAGCCTAAAAAGGACGATGATAATCATTCGTCCAATGAAAACAGTGTCCGTCAAGAAAGAGTATATACTGACGCATCTCGCGCCAGAGGCTGCACCTACAAGTACTTTGTATCATGCAAACCCCGAGACTTCACTGGGGAGAAAGGAGCGGTCGATTGTATGACGTGGCTTGACGAGATGGACAACGTGGTGGACATCAGCGGCTGTGCAGAAAGAGACGTGGTAAAGTTTGTGTCTCAATCATTCAAGGGCGAGGCCCTGGCTTGGTGGAGGTCGTTGGTTTAGGCCTCGGGAAAGGCTGTTCTATACAGCATGACATGGGAGGAATTTGTTTCTCTCATCAAGGAGAATTACTGCCCTCAACATGAGGTGGAAAAGATAGAATCCGATTTTCTATCATTGGTGATGACAAACCTTGACTGCCGAGCTTACCTAACGAGCCTCAACACGATGTCCCGGTTGGTTCCATATCTGGTAACCCCGGAGCCAAAGAGAATCGCTCGTTTCATCGGTGGGTTAGCCCCCGAAATAAAGGCAAGCGTGAATGCCTCTCGGCCAGCGACCTTTCGATCTGTAGCCGATATATCTTTGTCCCTTACTCTAGATGCGGTCCGACAAAGATCGGTAAGGAACAAAGAAGCTGAAAAGAGAAAGCGTGAAGATGAAACATCACGAAGGTCGAGCAAGAAACACCGTGAAAACGGTGATAACAAGAGTGGGTCGGATTCAAGGAAGGATGGGCAACAGTCTGGTGAGAAGCCCAAGTGCAAGACTTGCAAGAGACATCACTTTGGAAAGTGTAGGCTCGAGTCAAACTCGCAGACCCAGTCGAAGTCGTATGCTTGCGGGTTGTGCAAGTCCAAGGACCACAAGACCGTGGACTGCAAGAAAATAAAAGATGCAACCTGCTATAACTGCAACGAGAAGGGACACATTAAAAGCAACTGCCCTACATATGCCAAGAAGCCTGAAGAGGCCAAGAAGAACAATGCTAGAGTCTTCAGGATGGAGGCAAAAGAAGCAGTGTTGGATGATAACGTGATCACAGGTACTTTTCTCGTAAATGATATCTTTGCAAGAGTACTTTTTGATTCAGGCGCTAATAAGTCTTTCGTAGATCATAAATTTTGCAAATTGCTGAATATGCCTGTCAAAACCTTAAATGTGAATTATGAGGTAGAGCTAGCAGACGGCACCATAGAAACCGTCTCCACTGTGTTAGATGGATGTGTGATATCCATTAAGAACCACTCTTTTCCTCTATCTCTACTTCCCTTTAAATTGGCCGGTTTTGACTTAGTGTTGGGTATGGACTGGTTATCTCACAACCAGGCCCAAATCGTGTGCAACAGAAAGCAGATTGTGATAAAGACTCCGGCTGGTGAATCGCTTACCATTCGGGGAGATACCCAGTACGGATTGCCTGAGCAAGTGACTATGCTCAAGGCTTCAAAATGTCTAAAGAAGGGTTGTGTCATCTACATGGCACAGGTGATTATTGAAGAGCCTAAACCGAAGATAGAAGACATTCCTGTCATTTCGGAGTATCCAGAAGTTTTCCCTGAAGATCTGCCTGGTTTGCCACCAGATAGGCAAGTGGAGTTCAGGATCGATATCATCCCTGGAGCAGCACCTATTGCTAGAGCACCTTACAGGCTAGCACCAACCGAAATGAAGGAGTTGAGGACCCAGCTGGATGAACTGCTAGCTAAAGGTTTCATCAAACCTAGTTCGTCTCCCTGGGGAGCACCTGTCCTGTTTGTTAAGAAGAAGGACGGATCGATGCGTCTGTGCATCGATTATCGCGAGCTTAACAAGGTCACGATAAAGAATAGATATCCTTTGCTGAGGATCGACGATTTGTTCGATCAGCTACAAGGGGCAAGTTATTTCTTGAAGATCGATTTGAGGTCAGGCTACCATCAACTGAAACTCAGAGATGAAGACGTACATAAAACCGCATTTAGGACTCGTTACGGTCACTACGAGTTCCTAGTGATGCCTTTTGGGCTCACAAATGCACCAGCTGCGTTCATGGATCTCATGAATCGCGTCTGCAAGCCGTACTTGGATAAATTCGTCATCGTCTTCATTGACGATATTCTTATATACTCGAAGAACCAAGCTGACCATGAGAAACACCTTCGCTGTATTCTCAAACTGCTACATCATGAGAAACTCTATGCCAAATTCTCTAAGTGCGAATTCTGGCTACGAGCAGTCCAATTTCTAGGACACGTTGTCAGCGAGCGGGGTATCCAGGTGGATCCCGCTAAAGTAGAGGCTGTCATGAATTGGCAAGAGCCAAAGACGCCTACTGAGATTCGTAGTTTCCTGGGGTTAGCAGGATACTACAGGCGATTCATTGAAAATTTTTCAAGGATTGCTGCACCCTTAACCTCCCTGACCAAGAAGAAGATAAAATTTGTTTGGGGCCCTAAGCAGCAAGAATCCTTTGATATTCTAAAGCAAAAGCTGAGCAACGCCCCTGTGCTGACATTACCTGAAGGTACCGAAGAGTTCGTAGTTTACTGCGACGCGTCACACACTGGCATGGGATGTGTGCTCATGCAGAAAGGCAAAGTCATTGCCTATGCTTCGAGACAGTTAAAGGTGCACAAAAAGAATTACACCACTCATGACTTGGAGCTGGGTGCCGTTGTGTTCTCACTAAAACTGTGGAGGCATTACCTGTATGGTATCAAGTTTTATGATCTATTCGGATCATAAGAGCCTTCAACACCTGTTTAATCAGAATGAGTTAAACATGAGGCAACGCCGTTGGATGGAGATGTTAAATGATTATGATTGTGAAATCAGATATCATCCCGGCAAGGCGAATGTAGTCGCTGATGCCCTGAGTAGAAAGGAAAGGGTGAAACCCATTCGAATCAATGCCAAGAGCATTGAAGTCAAGAATAATTTGATTGAAAGGTTGTTAGCTGCACAGTGAGAAGCTGTGTTGGAAGCTAACTATCCTAAAGAGAAGCTAGGAGTAACTGAGGAGCAGTTAACTCTTAGCAAGGACGGGATTTTACGATTGAATGGACGAATATGGGTTCCGATTTATGGAGGACTACGAGATGTTATCCTCCAGGAAGCCCATAGTTCCAAATATTCTGTTCATCCTGGAGCTGATAAGATGTATCAGGATCTAAAGGCAAATTATTGGTGGATAGGCTTGAAAAAGTCTGTAGCCGCTTATGTAGCAAAATGCTTAACTTGTGCGCAAGTAAAGGCTGAGCATCAAAAGCCATCTGGCTTGCTACAACAGCCTGAGCTTCCCGAATGGAAGTGGGAATGCGTAACTATGGATTTTATTACCAAGTTACCCAAGACAAGGAAAGGAAATGACACAATATGGGTTATCGTCGATAGGCTGACTAAGTCAGCGCATTTCTTACCCATCAAGGAGACTTATAGCTCCGACATGTTAGCCCAGTTATACGTTGACAAGATTGTAGCCCTGCATGGCATACCTGTGTCTATTATCTCTGACCGGGATACTAGATACACGTCGCACTTCTGGAAAAGTTTCCAGCAATATTTGGGCACACGATTGAATTTTAGTACGGCTTACCATCCTCAGACAGACGGTCAGAGTGAGCGTACTATTTAAACGTTGGAAGACATGCTACGTGCATGTGCTATCGATTTGGGTGGTAGTTGGGATAAGAACCTACCACTAATCGAATTCTCCTACAACAATAACTACCATACCAGCATTAAGGTTGCGCCTTTCGAGGCATTATACGGTAGAAAGTGTAGATCGCCTGTTTGTTGGGCGGAAGTTGGAGATGTCCAATTGTCTGGACCAGAGATAGTTTTCGAAACGACGGACAAGATTGTCCAGATTCGAGACCGTCTCAAAGCTGCCCGAGATAGGCAGAAAAGTTACGCGGATCCAAAGCGTAAAGATTTTCACTTCGAAGTAGGTGAAAAAGTGTTACTTAAAGTATCACCCTGGAAGGGGTGATGCATTTCGGTAAGAAAGGCAAACTAAGCACGAGATACATAGGACCTTTCGAGGTTATTGAACTGTCACACCCCCAAAATCCACACGCGGAGTACCACCGCTTGGGAGCGTGACTGACCAGGATCAAGCCATCAATCATATCAAACATAGCATTTAAATAATAAAAGTAATCAATGTAAATCATCATGACATGATTGATGTTCCAAACATCGTTTAAATAGCGGAAGCATAGTATGTAATCTCAAAATAGTTATAAGTTCAAATAAAGTTCATGATCCATATTCCACAACGACCTGCTCCTCCCTGTGCAAGCTCCATAGTGTACCTAAGGTCCTGCAAGGCATGCAGCAAATAATCAACAAACTAGTTGAGCGAGTTCACAGAAAGTAAGTTCATAACGTAATGCATAAGTATAGCTAGTGGGGGCTTCCCATACTAGGGTGTACTAAAGGTGGGGGCTTCCCAAACCTTGTGTTCATATTACTGGTGGGGGCTTCCCACGTTTATCCTGGCTAATGAGGGCTTCTCATTAACGGTACTTACTAGACTAACTTCCGACCATGTGTTCTTCTTTACCGAGAACAGGAATACGTACAGGGTCACGTAGGCTTTACGTGACGTGCCCTTCCCCGAGGACATGGTACGCGTGGGGGCTACGTAGGCTTTACGCAGCGTGGCCTTCCGACCTGGAAGCCAGTGGATGGTATTGGGTTACGTAGGCTTTACGTAACGTGTCCTCCCGACCCGGGAGACAAATGGCAAATACTGGGTTACGTAGGCTTTACGTAACGTGTCCTGACTATCCTGAGGACGATGGTCTATAGTCTAGAGAATGCGTAAGTACGAGTAACTCTTTTAACAATAACATTTCCAACCCAATTCCCAACCCGGGAATCCCATGCCTTGGCTGTGTGAACTCACCTTGGTTTGCTCGGCAGATACACAAAGAGTACAGGTAGTAAGTAAATGGTCAACCACGTCCTATCACAGTTTTTTATACAAGTCAGGTTTTGACTAAGGTAATACATGTGCACGTATCAGCAATTCAAATCATGTACGAGTCCAAGTAATCGGCCCAAACAGATAAGTAGTCCAACTAGCAGTCAAGAGCACACTTGTGCGTGTTAATCTTGGCCCAAAATAACCCGGCCCAATTGATATTCACCCCAAATAGTAAACGCACACTAGTCCAATAGCAAACAGTCCACAAATCCAATCGTTGGGCCCAATTGATTGGGCCCGTGACAGTGAAGGCCCAAACAGTGTACGTGCATTGACTCGTCTCGAGTCGCAACCGGCGATCTCTAGTCGCAACCGGAGATTACGAGTCGCAACAGCTGGTTACGAGTCGCAATGGTGATCTCGGTTCGTCATGGTCCGGTTACGAGTCGCAACGGGACTCGCAACCATGGTCCCGGCTTGTGCTGTTTGTGGTCTCGAGTGGGGTTCCGACTCGCAATCTGAGTCGCAACCGTGTGTGTAACAGCTTCCCATAATTCTAGTCAATTAAACTCCGTGATTTCAGCTAACACCTTAGGCAGTTTCACAATTCAGATCAAACCTAGTAATTAGCAGATTTCTTTATCATATTCAACGTGTTCATCTTTAAACAATTGCATAACAGTATCAAGTATAAACAATCGGATCATAATCAAACATATAGCAATCAGTTGGTTTTTAAATCTTGCAGCCCTATCATGCATCCTAACCGATTAACACATACTCGGACCGATTAGCAATTAAGAACTAAACATCATCATACAATCCGGTTATAATCCAGCATATCAACACATATTACCGAAAGCAATACATAGATCTTATTTGATTTACTAGCATAATCAACATACTAACCGGTTACAAGAATATTATTATCAACATACAAACCATAACACACAACCAATAACATAATCACTAACCGGATTAAAGGAGGAAAAAGGGTGATTCCGAGTAGGGGTGATCTTGCCGTCGAGTTCCAAGCGACCGAGAGAGAGCAAAAGCTTCTAGGGTTTGTGTGTGTGTGATGTTTTGCAAAAGTAGTAAAACAAACCCCTAGTCCCGGTTTTGTGTTGCGAGTGGGGGAGTGGGCCGAGCCCAACTCGGTTACCAAATGGAGTCCGATTTCAAAGTGTGGCCCAAAGGGCTTGTGTGACCGGTTATAATGTGCAATCGGGTTTTAGTGTGTGGTTTGGGTTCGTGTACACACAACATACATACACACATAAGGCACATAACATCATAACATTCAATAGCATCAAAGTTTGTAAAATCATAACACGTTCACGTATGTTACACAATGATAGGTCTAAAGTTCGAGTTGTCACATTATCCCCAACTAATTGGAAATTTCGTCCCGAAATTTGGTATGCACTCACTGAGGAAGCTAGGTAAACTGTATTGTTCACTGATTTTCCTGGGGTGTCACATCCTCCCCTCGTTGATCTGGAATTTCGTCCCGAAATTCCGAAGTAGTAGCTTCAGTCTCAGTAGTGGTTGCATTGTTCTCGAATAACTGGGGGTACTTTTCTGTCATCCTGTCTTCGCGTTCCCAGGTGTACTCTGGGCCACGTTTGGAGTTCCAACGAACTCGGACAAGAGGGATTCTCTTGTGTTTGAGGACCTTTACATCCCGGTCCGTGATTTCTACTGGTTCCTCGACGAACTGCAACCGCTCGTCGATAGTGAGTTCTTTAAAAGGGATGATGAGGTTTTCATCTGATAGGCACTTCTTTAAGTTCGATACATGAAAGACATTGTGAACTGCCCCGAGTTCAGCTGGTAGGTTCAACTTGTAGGCTACCTTGCCAATCTTTTCTATGATTTCGAATGGTCCGACGTACCGCGGATTTAGTTTGCCCCGTTTGCCAAAACGAACCACACCCTTCCAGGGTGAGACTTTCAATAAAACCCGGTCCCCGACCTCAAATTCCAATGGCTTTCTACGCTTGTCCGCGTAGGCTTTCTGACGGTCGCGTGCTGCCGCCATGTGTTGTCGTATCTGTGCGATCTTTTCTGTGGCGTCCACTACTATCTCTGGACCCGTGATCTGACTATCCCCCACCTCTGCCCAGCAGAGGGGTGACCGGCATTTACGCCCGTACAATGCCTCGAATGGAGCGGCTTGAATGCTGGTGTGATAACTATTATTGTAAGAAAACTCCACCAAAGGGAGGTGCTTTTCCCAGCCGTTGCCGAAATCGATGACGCATGCCCGAAGCATGTCTTCGAGAGTTTGGATCGTACGCTCAGACTGCCCATCCGTCTGAGGATGATAAGCTGTGCTCAAGTCTAACCGTGAGCCGAAAGATTTATGCATCGCTTGCCAAAGTTCTGACGTGAATCGTGCATCGCGATCCGAAATGATAGATGTGGGCACCCCGTGCCTCGAAACAACTTCTTTGAGATATACGTCTGCAAGAGTGGAGAACTTATCCGTTTCCTTTATAGGTAGGAAGTGTGCAGACTTGGTGAGTCGATCCACGATCACCCATATGGTATCGTTCCCACGCTGGGATCTAGGTAGGCCTGTAACGAAATCCATGGAAATTTCCTCCCATTTCCACTGTGGTATCTTAGGCTGCTGAAGTAGGCCAGCTGGTTTCTGATATTCAACCTTGACTCTTGCAAAGGTCAGGCATTTTCCAACGTACGTAGCAATGTGGGCCTTCATACTAGGCCACCAATATGTAGTGCTGATGTCGTGGTACATTTTATCCGACCCTGGATGTACCGAGTAGCGAGACTTGTGAGCTTCATCCATCACAAGTTCGCGTAGACCGCCATAAAGTGGAACCCAAATTCGGCCCGTTACATAGTAGGCGCCGTCTGCCTTCTGTTCCATTTGCTGTCGTGAGCCGCGTAAGGCTTCAGCCTTGATGTTTTCAGGCTTCAATGCTTCTACCTGAGCATCTCGTATCTGTGCTGGAAGGCTAGACTGAATCGTAAGCTGTAGCGCTCGCACGCGCTTCGGTAAGGTGTCCTTTCGACTGAGGGCATCAGCCACCACATTGGCTTTGCCTGGATGATACTTGATAGCGCATTCGTAATCGTTAAGTAACTCGACCCATCATCGTTGACGCATGTTCAAATCCTTCTGCTTAAGGATATGCTCGAGACTCCTGTGATCGGTGTAAATCGTGCACCTGGTACCGTACAGGTAGTGTCGCCATATCTTAAGCGCGAAAACAACAGCTCCCAGCTCTAAATCGTGCGTCGTGTAGTTCCGTTCATGAATCTTTAATTGACGAGAGGCGTAAGAGATAACCTTGTCGCGCTGCATTAACACACATCCAAGTCCCCGAATGGATGCATCGCAATAAACCACGAAGTCGTCTGTGCCCTCTGGCAATGAGAGGATAGGTGCGCTGCAAAGTCTATCCTTTAGGTGCTGAAAAGCAGTCTCCTGGGGCTCTCCCCAGCGATAGGTAACACCCTTCTGTGTCAGTAGCGTAAGCGGCTGAGCAATCTTCGAAAAGTCTCTAATAAACCGTCTGTTGTAACCTGCCAGACCCAAGAATTGGCGTATTTCTGTCGGCGTACGCGGTGTAGGCCAGTTCCTAATCGAATCTACCTTGGATGGATCGACATGGATCCCATCCCTGTTCACCACATGGCCTAAGAAGTGGACTTCACGAAGCCAGAAGTCGCATTTAGAAAGCTTAGCGTACAGCTGTTCCTTCCGAAGGAGTTCCAATATAAGGCGAAGATGCTGCTCGTGTTCCTCCTGACTCTTGGAGTAAATCAGAATGTCGTCGATGAAAACAATGACGAACTTGTCAAGATAGGGTTTGCACACCCTGTTCATAAGATCCATAAATACTGCAGGCGCGTTCGTTAACCCAAACGGCATGACGAGAAACTCGTAGTGGCCATAACGAGTTCTGAATGCAGTCTTGGAGACGTCCTCCTCGCGGACTCTCAGTTGATGATATCCTGACCGTAGGTCGATCTTGGAATAGTAACACGACCCTTGCAACTGGTCGAATAAGTCGTCTATTCGTGGAAGAGGATAACGGTTCTTCACCGTCACCTTGTTGAGTTCACGGTAGTCGATGCACATCCTGAACGTACCGTCTTTCTTTTTCACGAAAAGCACTGGAGCTCCCCAAGGCGAAGAGCTTGGACGTATGAAACCCTTTTCCAAGAGCTCTTGCAGCTGCTTTGACAGTTCCTCCAATTCCGATGGGGCTAGACGATATGGTGCGCGAGCTATGGGTGCTGCTCCTGGAGCGAGCTCGATTTGGAATTCGACCTGACGATGAGGCGGTAAGCCAGGTAAGTCTTCAGGAAACACCTGAGGGTAATCACGTACAATTGGAATGTCCTCCAATTTCTTTTCTTTTGCAGATGCGTCTGTAACGAGTGCCAGAATGGCTGAGTGACCCTTTCGTAAGCATTTCTGAGCCTTCAAGAATGAGATGATGCCAACCACTGCACCACTCTTGTCGCCTTGAACTTCGAGAGGTTCCTGACCAGAACGAGGAATACGAATAATCTTCTCGCTGCATAAGATTTCTGCCTGGTGTTGGGATAACCAATCCATCCCAATCACGACATCGAAACTACCCAAAACTATGGGAATGAGATCAATAGAGAAGGCTTGGCCGGCTAGGATAAGGTTACAACCCTGAACTACGTGCGTGGCTTCTAGACTTTTACCGTTAGCTAACTCTACTACATGTTTGGTGGGTAAAAGTGTTGGTGCACGTTTTAGCAGTTGACACATTTTCACAGACATATAGCTTGTATCCGCACCCGAATCAAATAAAACAGTAACGTAAATATTGTCGAGGAGAAACTTACCCATAACAACGTTGGGATCGTTCACTGCGTCGCCTCGACCTAGCACAAAAGCGCGACCACGAGCTTCATTGCCGTTGTTGTTGTTGTTTCCACCGTTGTTGTTGCCGTTGCCCTGGTTGTTGTTGTTGTTGCGATTCTGGTTCAACTGAGGACAATCGCGTTTGAAATGACCTTCAGCCCCACACTGGAAACATCCCCGGTTTCCACGCTGTGGCTGCTGCTGCTGCTGGTTCTGTGGAGCGGGTTGCTGAGGCTGCTGATTCTGATTCGCAGGCCGTGGACTCCTACAGTCTTTGGCCTCGTGCCCCATCTTAAGACACCTTTGACAACGACCCTTGTTACACGGGCCGTGGTGATGCCTGTTGCAGTTGTGGCACCTAGGTTGACTACCCTGATATCTCCTCTGTCTGTGACTACCAGAGGATTGCTGACTAGGACTCTGGTAATGGTCAGTCTTCTGTTGCTGAGCTTGAGACTGAACGGATGCTGAGCCTCTGCTGGAATCTCCATCCCATTTTCTTTTACTGTCATCAGACGTGGCAGGAGTAACTGAGGTGGTGACGTTAGCAGTAGCATTAACACGCTTGGGCAGTTTATTCTGATCCACTGCCTGATCGGTGATACGGTGAGCGAGACGCTGGATTTCCTGGATGTTTTCGAGATTAGCCGACGTCACGTGGCTCTGAATTTCTGGCGCCAATCCCTTGAGATACAACTCAATGCGCTTGTATGGAGGGTCCACCATAGTTGGACACAGAACGGCCAGCTCATTCGACCGTTTAGTATACGCTTCGATCTCTGATCCAACCATTTTCAGATTATACAGCTCGTCTTCCAGCTTGTGAATGTCTTCACGCGTGCAATACTCACGCTTGATGAGTTCCTTAAAATCGTTCCATGGGTTGGCGTTAGCAGCTGCCAACCCAAGAATCTGAACTTGTGCGTTCCACCAAGTCAGTGCTATTCCCTCCAAAGTGCCAGTGGCAAACTTAACCTTGCGAGCCTCAGGGCACTCGCACATTTCGAATACTGATTCTAACTTTTCAAACCAATGGAGGAGTCCCACTGCCCCCTCTGTGCCACTGAAAGAATTTGGACGACAGTCCATGAAGTTCTTGAAAGTGCAGACAGGCTGCTGCGCGTGTTGACCTATTGTGTATGAATAGGACGAAGTTAAATACGGGAGTTAATGTAGGATCTAAAGATCCTAGTGCGTGCCTATACTGCAGGATATACTACCTGCTTGAGCTGCTGCAACTGCCGCAGCAACTTGAGCTTGAACGAGAGCCTCTAGCTGGGCTTGTGTCATGTTGATTCGTCCAGACATGATCTTCATTGTAACAAGTAGCATACGTAAGAATGGTTCGCGAGTAGGGCGATGACAGAAAAGTGTAAGCACGTAGGGATTCTCATGCTATAGTATCATGTGTATCTAAGCGTAATGCGAGCAAAGTTCTAAGCAATTCTAGCAAACAGGCAATAAACATAACCTTATTACCTAGGATGTCGAGTCTTGCACGTGGAGCGAAGCGTCGTTGTGGATCGTTGAGAGCACCGTTCTGGTTATAGTCCGGTTTTAATAAAAACGTTTTCCCATATTAAAACCAAGTTCTCTATAACCAATGGCTCTGATACCAATCTGTCACACCCCCAAAATCCACACGCGGAGTACCACCGCTTGGGAGCGTGACTGACCAGGATCAAGCCATCAATCATATCAAACATAGCATTTAATAATAAAAGTAATCAATGTAAATCATCATGACATGATTGATGTTCCAAACATCGTTTAAATAGCGGAAGCATAGTATGTAATCTCAAAATAGTTATAAGTTCAAATAAAGTTCATGATCCATATTCCACAACGACCTGCTCCTCCCTGTGCAAGCTCCATAGTGTACCTAAGGTCCTGCAAGGCATGCAGCAAATAATCAACAAACTAGTTGAGCGAGTTCACAGAAAGTAAGTTCATAACGTAATGCATAAGTATAGCTAGTGGGGGCTTCCCATACTAGGGTGTACTAAAGGTGGGGGCTTCCCAAACCTTGTGTTCATATTACTGGTGGGGGCTTCCCACGTTTATCCTGGCTAATGAGGGCTTCTCATTAACGGTACTTACTAGACTAACTTCCGACCATGTGTTCTTCTTTACCGAGAACAGGAATACGTACAGGGTCACGTAGGCTTTACGTGACGTGCCCTTCCCCGAGGACATGGTACGCGTGGGGGCTACGTAGGCTTTACGCAGCGTGGCCTTCCGACCTGGAAGCCAGTGGATGGTATTGGGTTACGTAGGCTTTACGTAACGTGTCCTCCCGACCCGGGAGACAAATGGCAAATACTGGGTTACGTAGGCTTTACGTAACGTGTCCTGACTATCCTGAGGGCGATGGTCTATAGTCTAGAGAATGCGTAAGTACGAGTAACTCTTTTAACAATAACATTTCCAACCCAATTCCCAACCCGGGAATCCCATGCCTTGGCTGTGTGAACTCATCTTGGTTTGCTCGGCAGATACACAAAGAGTACAGGTAGTAAGTAAATGGTCAACCACGTCCTATCACGGTTTTTATACAAGTCAGGTTTTGACTAAGGTAATACATGTGCACGTATCAGCAATTCAAATCATGTACGAGTCCAAGTAATCGGCCCAAACAGATAAGTAGTCCAACTAGCAGTCAAGAGCACACTTGTGCGTGTTAATCTTGGCCCAAAATAACCCGGCCCAATTGATATTCACCCCAAATAGTAAACGCACACTAGTCCAATAGCAAACAGTCCACAAATCCAATCGTTGGGCCCAATTGATTGGGCCCGTGACAGTGAAGGCCCAAACAGTGTACGTGCATTGACTCGTCTCGAGTCGCAACCGGCGATCTCGAGTCGCAACCGGAGATTACGAGCCGCAACAGCTGGTTACGAGTCGCAATGGTGATCTCGGTTCGTCATGGTCCGGTTACGAGTCGCAACGGGACTAGCAACCATGGTCCCGGCTTGTGCTGTTTGTGGTCTCGAGTGGGGTTCCGACTCGCAATCTGAGTCGCAACCGTGTGTGTAACAGCTTCCCATAATTCTAGTCAATTAAACTCCGTGATTTCAGCTAACACCTTAGGCAGTTTCACAATTCAGATCAAACCTAGTAATTAGCAGATTTCTTTATCATATTCAACGTGTTCATCTTTAAACAATTGCATAACAGTATCAAGTATAAACAATCGGATCATAATCAAACATATAGCAATCGGTTGGTTTTTAAATCTTGCTGCCCTATCATGCATCCTAACCGATTAACACATACTCGGACCGATTATCAATTAAGAACTAAACATCATCATACAATCCGGTTATAATCCAGCATATCAACACATATTACCGAAAGCAATACATAGATCTTATTTGATTTACTAGCATAATCAACATACTAACCGGTTACAAGAATATTATTATCAACATACAAACCATAACACACAACCAATAACATAATCACTAACCGGATTAAAGGAGGAAAAAGGGTGATTCCGAGTAGGGGTGATCTTGCCGTCGAGTTCCAAGCGACCGAGAGAGAGCAAAAGCTTCTAGGGTTTGTGTGTGTGTGATGTTTTGCAAAAGTAGTAAAACAAACCCCTAGTCCCGGTTTTGTGTTGCGAGTGGGGGAGTGGGCCGAGCCCAACTCGGTTACCAAATGGAGTCCGATTTCAAAGTGTGGCCCAAAGGGCTTGTGTGACCGGTTATAATGTGCAATCGGGTTTTAGTGTGTGGTTTGGGTTCGTGTACACACAACATACATACACACATAAGGCACATAACATCATAACATTCAATAGCATCAAAGTTTGTAAAATCATAACACGTTCACGTATGTTACACAATGATAGGTCTAAAGTTCGAGTTGTCACATGAACGGGTCGGGTCAGTTGCCTATAAGCTAAACTTACCGGAGGAGCTCAATGGAATTCATAATGTGTTCCACATCTGCAATCTAAAGAAGTGCTTCGCTGATGAATCATTGGTGATCCCACACACAGATGTGCATATAGATGAGAGCTTGAAATTTGTAGAGAAGCCTTTGTCGATTGAAGATCGACAGGTAAAGAAGCTTCGAAGGAAGCATGTGCCTATAGTGAAGGTCAAGTGGGATGCCCGTAGAGGTCCCGAACTCACGTGGGAGGTTGAATCCACGATGAAAGAAAAATACCCTTATTTGTTTCAGTAAATCTTGGGTCGAGATTTATTTTAAGGGGGTGAGGATGTAACACCTCGAAATTTTGTGTCCAGTAAATAAATGACACGTGTCAAATACGACAAAGTAATATAAACCCGGATTTAATTAAGATATGCGGTAGGATTTTCGATTATGTCGACATGTTAAATTTATACCTCTGAGCGGCTTCGTCGTTATAAATCCCGAGACCCTAAGCAAAATTAATAAGCATCTAATATATCTTAATCCGGTCATTACTAATTATCAAAGGATCAAAATTACTAACCTAAATCCTAAGAAATAATGCAACCTAAATAATTGTCCATGAGCCCATCCTTTGCAAACCCATAATACAAAATGGGGTAGACATCTGATCAAGTATGGGTTAAAGGAAAGCCAGAAGAATTATGTATTGCAAGTTGACTATTCAAACCTTGAAAGGTTATTTTTTTGCCACTGTTAAGCGCTTACGGACCGTAAGGGTCCTGCCTTATGGACCGTAAGGGGGTGAAGGGGTAAAAGTGTTTCCGCCATAGGCTTACAGACCGCAAGGGCCATGCCATACGGTCCGTAAGCGACGCCCAGCGACCGAAAGTTGGCTGTTGGCTGTTTAAGCAGTAAAACATTAATGCCAAGATCTTCCAGAGATATGGGCGACCCCTAATCATATTTTAGCACTGAGGGACAGTTGTTGATCATCAAGGGAGCCTTGTAGACCCTTATGTGATGATCTTAGTGATCCTTATTGCCTATAAAAGGCCATAATGTTGCAACAATGTTCCTCACACCTTCTTGATCACATCTGGAGCTCAAGAACACTCTCAAGTCTTCTCCTATCTGCATTGGACTTCTGTAAGTCGTTCAATCCTTTATGGTTTAGTTTTTGCTTAGTTATGTAGCTAAAAATCAAACAGTCGTAATTACGGTTTGACTTCGAGATTAGTCCTCAATGGCTCAGTCATATCTCGAATTGAAAGTAGTTATAAGTTGGTATTTATGTGGGTAATAAACCCTTAAAAGGGTTCCCCCTGATCACCAATCTAACTAGTTCAAATGACGAGTCAAACATGCTTAGAAAAAGTCAACAGAAAGCTATTTTGCGATTTTACACGTAATCTGTAATGTAGATGATATGTAACCTGTTTAAACACTCATAAAACATGATAATAAGTATATTGACTAGTCTAAGCTTGTTTGATCCGACCACTTTCTGTTTAGACCCGGTTCGGAGCCGAAAGTCGCAAAAGTTTGACTTTTGCATTGACTTCCGTTCTGACCCGTTAAAGTTTGATTTAGATATGCCTTAGGACTCTCTTAGGACCAGGTTACATGATGGTATAACCCTCTGTGACCGGTTCGTTGTTTGTCCGAGCCTTTTACACATTTCCGTTAAATGCTTAAAAGTTGACCGTAACGCCCTTTTTAAATTAAAACAAGAATTTCGAACATGTGAAAGGATCATAACCTTGGTTACTGATTTCTAAGCATGTCCCTAAAATTTCATGTCAATCCGAGGTCCAAAATATGAGTTATGCTAAATAGCGCAAATTGCGAAACTTTAGTAATTAAATAGCGCAATTAGCATAACGCCTATCTAAACCCGGATTACAACACCAAACCTTTTGCTCACTGATGTAAAATAATATTTTGGGATTTTTAAAGATTTTTAATTATTTTTAACCTGCTCATAACCTGCGGTTATGTCAACGGTTCGGTAAATACCGAATATACCCTTTTCGGCCATAACTTGAGTTCTACAAGGTCTTTTGACCCGATTCCAGTTGCTACTGATTTTAATTAATAAATAAAGTATTTTAGACTTTATAAACTATTCGGGAAACTCAGATTTCCTGTAGAACTCTGAAACCTCTTTTATCATCTTTAAAAAGACCGAAATACCCCTACGGGGCATAATATCAACTTAAACTCGTTACGGGCATTATGGAAGGTATCCTACTAATACCACAACCTCTTTAAAGCATGTTGACTTAGGAAAATAGTGTAGGACTCTTACGGGTACCCGTTGCGCCTTTTGTGCGCACGGTTCGGCTTATGTAACTAGTTTACATAAATTAGCCGAAACGGGTCAAACTATATTGTTTTGACCCAAAATCCAGAGTATGATTATTATACCCATATAAAACAAGTCTTCAAACTTGTTGGGTCAAAATCACACTCCATTCACGGTTTTCGCCTTTCACGCGATTAAACCGTAACTATACTTTGAAACTGACCGGTCTAAGCTACGGCTAAATTAAAGACCCGTTAGGATTCTAATAGGTTAAATTAAACCTTCGTTCCAGATTAGGGGACCAGTAAAAGCTATCTGCTTTATTTCAATTTAAGGAATTATACTTGCAAAGGTAAATACTTTTAACTTATTTTCCGTTATACGGGCTTGGGTTACGGTATCTAAAATACCGCTTGGTCGGGCAATTGACCCTAACTCATTAGTAGTTGGGTATTATCAATGTGACCCGTTTAAAAACTTGTTTTGTTGGCTTTACGCCTTTGGGGGCTTAATGACCATGTCCGGGATATCCTTGGCAGCATTTATGAATGGCCACGACCTTGACATCCCGGTGTAGGCGTACACCCGGCATTATGTCAATAACTATAAAAGTGTAGCTGTTGGTTACCCGCCACGGTTTTATACTATGTGGTGTGTCTATTAAACTTTAACCCGATACGACTCGGGCGATCGAACGCATAGTAACATGTAATTCTTTACAAGATTTGATTATAAATTATCCCAAGTTATAAAGAGTTTGTGCCTTGAGCATTTAAACCAATTTTATCAAACATTTTACAAAAGTGTCAGTTGAATGTATTTACCAGTGTAAACTGACGTATTTTCCCCAAAAAGACTAAATGCAGGTACTATGCGAAATTGGCTGGGATTTCTCATTAGCATCATTAGAAGTCTCGCAAGCTTAAGATGCCTGAAGTCTGTTGAACAATACTTTTGTTATTTCTATTTGATCCCCTGTGGATTATTATTTCAACAATGGTGATACATTGATATTACACTTAACAGTTGAAATATATTATCTTTATGCTTCCGCTGTGCATTCATTTATATTGTGTGGTTTGACTATAATGTTGCCAACTACGTCACGGTAATCCCCCACCGGGCCCACCGGTGAGACACGTGGAAATCGGGGTGTGACAATCGTTTTCCTTCATTTTTTGGGGCAAATTATTTTTTGACCATTGTGGATGATTTTAGTAGAAATGTTTGGGTCTTTCTCATTAAACACAAAAGTGATGCTAGTACCTGTCTGGTCAATTTTTGCAAGATGATAGCAAATCAATTTAGTAAAACCGTCAAGAGAATAAGATGTGACAATGGTGGAGAATTTACTTCCAACTCCATGATTGATTTTTACACCAAACAAGGCATTTTGTTGGAAACCACGTGTCCTCACACGCCCCAACAGAATGGAGTTGTTGAGCGTAAACATAGGCACTTGCTTGACACGGCTCGAGCTTTACAGTTTGAAGCCAACTTACCTAAGAAGTTTTGGGGTGAATGTGTTTTAACGGCCGCTTACATCATCAATCGATTGCCTTCTAAAATTCTCGGCCATAAAACTCCATATGAATTGTTGTATAATCAAAAACCTGAATATGACCACATGAGGGTTTTTGGTTGTTTAACTTATTTTTGGAGTATCGAAATGAAAGGTGACAAATTCGAAGTGAGGGGGAGACCCGGGGTCTTCTTGGGCTATCCTCAAGGGACAAAAGGATACAAAATATTTGACATCGAAAGCAAAGGAATCGTTGTGTCACGGGATGTCAAATTTCATGAAAACGCATTTCCTTTTTCGGGTTCACCCCAGGCTCAAATTGATCATGACATTTTTAGTCTCACTCCAACCCAAGATGATCAATACCCTCATCATGAAGCACACGACATTATAGATGAAACAACAACCAGTGGGATTGATTCTAGTCAACAGAATTTTGAAAATGGAGATGGGCATGACTCCTAAGAAAGCAATAATGAAGACGGTCACAATGAAGAATTGTTACACCAAAATGAAGGCAGTCTCCAACAAAATAGTGAGTCACAGAACTCACGCCCAAAGAGGGATCGATGCCAACCCAAGCATTTGGATGATTTCGTTGTTAATCTTCCCCCTTCGGTCGACCATGCACGCACCACAACAACTCAAGACACCTCAACGGTACACCCTATTACAAACTATCTTTCCTATGATAATTTTTCTAATACTCATAAGGCCTTTTTGGCGGCCATCACCGCAAATGATGAGCCGAAAAATTTCAAGCAAGCCATGCAGGATCCAAAATGGATTGAAGCCATGAAGAAGGAAATTCAAGCTCTTGAACAAAACGGCACGTGGACTCTTGAATCCTTGCCGGATGGAAAACGAGCCATAGACTCCAAATGGGTGTATAGAATCAAATAGAAGCCAAATGGAGATGTGGAGAGATACAAAGCGAGACTCGTGGCTAAGGGTTTCACTCAAATTGAAGGAGAAGATTTTCATGACACGTTTGCTCCGGTGGCAAAATTAGTCACTGTTCGAACGTTACTAGCCGTGGCAACCAAAAACAATTGGCTCATCCACCAACTTGACGTTAACAACGCCTTCTTACATGGTGACCTAGACGAAGAAGTGTACATGAAGATACCGCAAGGGTTTTCTAAGGAAAAAGAGACTCGGGTATGTCGATTGCGAAAATCTCTCTACGGTCTCAAACAAGCTTCACGGAACTGGTATCAAAAGTTCACCACGGCTCTCCTTGGTCTTGGTTTTCTTTCATCTAAATCAGACCATTCTCTTTTCATCTACAAAAGGGATGACATCTTCATTGCTAGCCTCATATATGTTGATGATGTCATCATTGTGGGGAATGATTCAGAGAAGATACAAGAAATCAAACAAAATTTGCATGACAAGTTTAGCATAAAAGATCTTGGTGAGTTAAAGTATTTTATTGGCATTGAAGTTGCCAAGACCTCAAGCGGTCTTGTCTTGAGCCAACGAAAGTACACACTTGACATTTTGGAAGATTGTGGCATGGAAGGGTGTCGCCCGAGTGCTTTCCCCATTGAACAAAACATAAAACTTGTCATGGATGACAAAGAGCCCAAGGTTGATGCTGGCCAATATCGACGGCTTATTGGTCGGTTACTTTACCTTCAGGCTACTCGTCCTGACATTGCTTACTCTGTTAACACTCTGAGTCAATTTGTTTCGGATCCTCGCCAGAATCATATGGATGCTCTATCCAGAATTTTGCGATACCTCAAGGCTACTCCGGGTCAAGGCATACTTTTACCAAAAGGAGGTGGCACTAATTTAGTTGCATATTCAGACTCAGATTGGCTTGGTTGTCCTCTTACAAGGCGTTCTCGAACAGGTTATTTCTTACTTCTCGGTGGTGCTCCTATCTCGTGGAAAACCAAAAAGCAGTCGGTTGTTTCACGCTCTTCCGCTGAAGCTGAATATCGGGCCATGGCTACCACCGTTAGCGAAATCATTTGGATGCGATGGCTTTTAAAGGAACTGGGCTCTCCTCAACTCACATCTACTACACTTTTCTGTGACAATCAAGCTGCTCGACACATTGCAAATAACCCTGTCTTTCATGAACGCACTAAACATGTTGAAATGGACTCCTACTTTGTTCGTGAACGAGTTGAATCGAAAGATATATGTCCTATGCCGATTGACTCGAAGCTACAACTTGCTGATCTTCTCACAAAGGGCCTCGGATCTGCTCAACTTCGTTTTCTTCTTGACAAGCTAGGCATTGTTAATTTACACGCTCCAGCTTGAGGGGGAGTATTGGATTTTGATATTATTTTGGTGTTATCTCCACCATATCTCCAGCCATGGATAGGAGTTGGCCAGAAAGTCCAAATTTCCTAAAAAGTGTAAAAAGTCATAAAACACCATAATGTCAACCATAAAACACACCAAAAACCCACAAATAATATGATGAAGATTACTAAAACATCATGTATGTGGGTTTTGTGTTGTGTTTTAGATGTTAAGGCTCTGATTGTGGAATGACAAATATTATTGTGTTTTATGTTGTTAGCATTGTGTGTTTTATATTCATAGTTCTACGATGGTGTATTTGAAGTTTTTATGGACTATTAGAGTTTGAATATGGTGTTTTAGTAATATTCATTCTATTATTTGTGAGTTTTAGGTGTGTTTTATGCCTGAAATTATTGTGTTTTATGACTTTTTACACTTTTTAGGAAAAACACACTTTCCGTAGGATCCCCACTCCTCCAGCCATATACCAGCCATATTTCCATATTTTCCTCCTATTATTTTGTTCTTTCCTTCAATTGTTTTTTTCTATTTAACGGAGGTAATCTCCTCCTTTGTAATCATCACTTTTTAAGTCAATGAATAAAAAGAAGGATACCTTGAAATTATAATGTCTTCATGTCTGCATTCCCAATTAACATCATCTTCTACAGAAACTATATCATTAGTTTGATTGATACATTGATGTTCAATAAACTATCATATACTTCTACGGACTAAAGTTCTAACCTGATTCAAGACAGCAATCAGAATTCTCTTCTTGAACCATACCAGGAATGTGTTCCTTCATTGCACTCATTAAATTGTCTCTAGAATCGACTTTCTTCACCAAATTCTCATTCTTGCATAGAACGATGGCTCTTGCAACAGAAACGATGTCACTCTGGATTTATAAATAAAACATTAACATAGAGAATAAAACGTGGGTTAATTTTTAACCTAAATGTATGCAAATTACAGTCAAGATATTATAAATACATAGATGCCCTCACAATTAGAAGAAAACATAACTTTATGGGAAAAGTCACGTAAGAAGTAATGTTCACATTCACGTAGACGTTGTACTGAACTAAAAATCATTGTTTGTGTTACCATATTTCTAAGAGATTTACACAACAAATAAATCAACTATGATATTAGGCAGAATCACCATACCAGAAAAAGAGCATCATCTAAGTGTCGAGATATGCCTTTTTCATTTCTATACATTCACGATTAGAGTTTAAGAACTGGTTCATAGGCGTTTATCAGTAAGGGCCAAGATTCAAGCTTATCTTCTTCTTGCTTATATCTGTGGCTGCAATTCCAACACCATTACTCGTGGCAAATGATGTCCCTGAACAATCATTACCCGTCAAATACTTATTTATATAATTAATTGTTTTTTGGTAACCATGAAAATCGTTAACATAAAACTCACGGGACCCAACCTATGCTAAACCAATAGGATATGGTAAACCGCAGCTTGCACCGGACAAGTGGTCAAGAGGTTTAAAATCAGAAAACCGGTAGAAGTTGGATTTGAACATTAGGCATGTGTCAAGAGGCACTTAAGCACTTACCACTAAGTAGGAATGAGCTCGGTACCAATCGGTATTAAAAATACCAGTACCGAAAATCCCAAAAGTGGGTACCGGTACCGATACCGAATATACGCGGTACGGTATGGTACCGGTACTTGAGGGTAAAAACTGGTACTGAACCGGTACCGAAAATGTCAAAAGTTGGTACCGAATTGATACAAAAAATGTACCCGATTCGGTAAATTCAGTACCGGTACCCGGTACCATTTAATCATCCCTACCGCTAAGCCAATAAACATTTCAGTTCGCACATACCTACCTAAACTGACTCTAATAACCGGATATGTATGCATTTATCTACAAAAGTCCATGCATTGGCAAAAAAAAAATCAGATTAGAGGTGGCAGTTCTAAACCAAATACTTATGAATGGGTCAATTTGGGTTGTAATTTATCTTAAACAGGTCGAATGTAAAACTTGGCTAAAACGTGAATATGTCAAATGGGTGGAAGACCTCGTCTATCCAAAAACATCAAGTCCTGCTAGGCCAAATTTGAGTTTCAACCAACAACACTAAATTGACCCATTTCAAACCCAACATGTTTTGACCAACTACATACACCCGCATATCTTATCAACTCTAATTAACATCTTTCCCTTTTATTAGAAACAGGAAAAAAGAAATTATACCCTTTCCAACTTCCAACAACCAACCAGTAAAGCCAGCCAATCAACCACCAGACGAATGATACCACCATATTAAGATTTTCACATCTTTTAGCGTAGCTGAAAATCATACAATTCTTGCATAGAACAATCAACAGATACAAAACAAATTCTACCACTTAATATTTTCGGTCACCAAAATGCGTAGTATCCCAAAACTCATCACGCATCCACTTAAGCTCCTCCCCAGTCAGCGGTTCAGAATGCGTCCACGCCTCTGATTTGGTTATTTTCTTAACAGGTTCTGCAACACAAAAAGATCATCATCATCATCATATTATTTACATTTTATTTTCATAGATGCAACTATAAATTGAACACAAAATAAATAAATAGCAAATTTTATTCCATTTCATGGTAACCAAGCTAAGCACATGGGTCAAACCCTTTTGTGCAACTGTAAATCGTTTCAAGATTTCATAGTAGTCAAAAGCGCAGCCCAGCCCAGCCCAGCGCAACATAAGCACTTTGCGTCCATCAAAGCACACAAGCCAGTCAAATTTTGCAAATAAAATGGAGATTTAGAGGTATATCACTCGCACTAATAATCATGTTTACAAGCAATGAACCTTAAAATTTCATTATTATTTATTAACACCATGACCAAATAATAAAAACTAAACACTTACAAGGCCTTCCTTGCAAATCGACTGAATGGTCTAGACATCGAATCAGAGCTATCAACAATGAGAGAGAGAAAGACGAAGAACAATATCGTTATCCTTAGCATCCTGCAACGAATTGAAGATTAAATCATTAAAAAACCAAAAATAATACCAAACTTATAAGATAAAACCAAAGCTAGATGAACAGTCACCTGGAGCCTAAAGTAAGTGGCAAAACCGTAATCTCGCCGCCAAAAATAAGGTTATAAATGTTGGTTGTCACCTGACAGTAGATTCAAAATTATAGCAAGTATTATACACAGGTGGCAGTACATTTTGTGTTCTCCGAATATAGTAGTAGTCTATGGGTGTCAATGGTGTCGGGCTTACGGGTTCTAGGACTGTAATCGAGCTGAGCCAGGCTGGGCTCGAGCTCGAGCTTGAACTTAAACGAGCCACCTCGGCTCAGCTTGATTATTTTTTTTTGAGCTGAAAAGTCGAGCTTGAGCTTGGCTCGTAAAAACTTCAAGCCAGCTCGTTATTTTTTTAATATTTAATTATTTTTTTTACAAATATTGGTAACATAAAAAACAAAAATAATAAACATTAACATACATTTCTAAAAAAAATACACACACACGCATACATACGAGCAACAGAGCCGAGCCACAAGGCGAGCACCCTGGCTCGAGCTCGGCTCAATTACAAAACAAGCTGGCTCGGCTTGGCTCGAAAAAAAACGAGCTTTTGTTGAGCGAGTACAAAGCGAGCCACCAGTTTTATGAACGACCCTAGCGGGTTCAAGGATTTTTGGTTAGCGGGTTGAATAGATGAACCCGAACATGACCCATATATTTATTTGTGTCTTGTTTCGAGCAGACACGTTTAATGTCAACAATTATTATATGGTTCGTGTCCAGGTTAACTGATGCGGGCCCAAGTGTGGAAGAGCGGGTCATCTTATACTTGGAGGCCCAAGATCGTGTAACAAAAGGGGCTTCACTAAAATGGCTCTAACTTGGGCTACGGGGGTCCATTTTGGGCGTGTGACCAGGCGAAACGAACGTGAGAACGAGCTCCATCTTGCTGCAAACGCCTACGGCAGTTTGGGTCATCGTCCGGGCCAAAAAATGCTTATTTCTATTAGTTATTTGCATTTTTATGTTTTTGAACTATTTTGGGCATTTTGTTTTAGGCCGTATGTTTGGCCCGTTGTCTTTTTTAGGCCCATTTCGAATTTCGGTTTCTATTTATATGTCCCTCTAGTAATATAAAAAAGCAGACTTGAATTTTGACATAAATCATTTTTCACTTCAAATTCCGTGCCTTTTGGGTGGAATCTTGGGGGTTGGGGAAGAACTACACGGGTATTCTTCGAATCAATGTGTTTGATCTTCGTTTCCGTATCACGCGCTACATCAGTGCGCTACATCATTAACCCATTTTTAAACAAGTCGTGTTTGGCTGACCTGGATGCATGGTGTGATGTGGTTACCACTCAATGAAACTTTTTCAAGCGTTCCACCTATAGCTTCCACACGAGGCCTCAAAGTCTCCTCAAGAATGGCATCAGTATTGAACTTCACCTGATACAAACAATTATCAATTATAAAACCAGGGTCGTCTCCGAGAATGTTAAAAAAGATTTTGGCCCCGGGCGAGATAAAGAAATTGGGGCCCTACCCCCACTAACTCATCAATCACATAAATAAACCGAACATAATAGACGTAAAAGTATTGAACCATGCACACGTGTTGTGACATGTAGGCTCGCCAAATTCAGACCCAAACATAAAAAATTATCGTAAAAAAATAACTAAGTCGAAACGGTAACCAAACAACGTATAAAAGGAAATAAAAAACTAAAAAAAATCTAATGACTTATTCGTCTATGCTTAGATGACTCGTACATTATCACGCGCAATTCAATTTTAAACGAAACTTATATTAAAACGTAAATAAATATAGAACCAAACCATTATGATCCGTCAATTTTATGACTTGATTCCTCTTAAATGTTAGTAAACCGTGAGTCAATCAAATATAAAAACAAAATTAGTTTAGAGATTTCATCTGAAAAATAAATAAGCTATAAAAGTTATCGAAAGGTTAAGAGGGCCCGCGTGTAAATGGATTAATGGAATGTACAGATTTCACCTCTTTAGAGCCATTGATTCCTTATAGGTTGCTATCATTCCCTATTAAAAAAAGCTCACAAATAAAAAGCAATTTCGCAAAACACAGACTCGAACTACAGCCCTCACGTTATATGACTAGCACTCTTCCACTAAGCTAGAAGGTCAGATGTTTATCATTGCAATGTAATGAATATTAGTAATCTCCAGACAATTAAACTATAACTAAAATTTAAAAAAAAAAAAAAAAATTACGGGCCCCTTAAGGTTTTTGGCCCTGAGCCGACGCCCATCCAGCAGATGCTCAAATCGGCCCTGTATAAAACACCAAAATAAATGTATTGTTTTTTACTTATAAGGTATAACCTATGATAGGACAAAAAGTACCAGGTATTATAAAGAATATATATTGATTATCAACTCCTAATATAAACCAACTTGTTCTCCAAGTTTATTACCCCTATATATAGTCCATGTATTCTATTGTGTATGACACACCCATTAATAATAAACATCTTTTCTCTCCCAATCATCTCTTCTCATCTTCTTGCTATTAGGCTTATTCATAACACCAGGAGTGTTTTCTTGACATTATACGAGTTCTTGCAACATTCACGGTTCTCAGTTGGTGTTGGTTTGAATTCCGATATTCCTTGAGCAAGAAATATCATAAAATTCTTCCCCATCCAGTTGCAACACATATTACAGATTTTAACTACGTAAGATGTCCTCGACACATCTATCCCAAAAATTAGAGTGAAATAACAAAGAACCTCCCGTGACTGTTTTATGACTGACATTCTGGAAAGCTGCAAGAAGACATAGTAGTATCAGTGGATAAATTAATGTATATACAAGGTTTATAGATTTTTTATTCTGAATTAGAGAAATACATGGATAGATAAAAGATTCCATAAAGCTAAGCTCAGTTGGGAAGGTTACAGTTATTGCCATCAATATCTTCTCATTTTTCAGAGCATAATCGGAAAATTTGTTGAACAATATCTCTGCTAAATCTGCATGATATTAATAGGAATAAGTATGAGACCACCTTAATCTAATCACATGATGTAATAACAAAGAGTGTTTATTCTTTATATGACTCAAATATCAACTTTAAAATAATCAAGTTTTGTTTTGGGTTATCATGTTTAATCTATTTAATAAACAAACACGTTAAGATAGACATATTTAACCCGTTTAATAAAAACACGTTGATCTCCATCAACCCTTTTGTAATTACATTTAATAAATTATATGTATGTATATATACATCCCATTTTCGACCCATTTAACGCATTTATATATATATCTGTTTAACGTGTTAACAACCTGTTTACAACCCCTCAAGCTGTTGAGTTATATACATAATTAATTGGGCTATATGTTTTAATGTTTATGCAAGTTCATCAATTCAACCAGTCAACTCTAAATTACATGTCAACCCAACACATTTGCCACAAACAGTACAAATACTCACCATATTGTTTTCTGAGAATAGCAGCAAAGAGAGCAGACATCTGATGGTAATTTGAATAAGTACTTGAGTCAGAAGGTGGTGCGCATCTCAACAAATATGCAGATGTACTGAGCTTCCCATTGTCAAACGCAGTATCTAGTGGTGCGTCTTCGTTACTGTCTAGAAAATTCCCGTGACTGTGTTGCAGCTTTCCATTGGCATTTTTCATGTGATTTCCGTACAATGTAAACAATATTTTATATGTTATGGCTGTGTATTTTGAACATGTGATGCGCATGAATCCATGGATTTCATTTAAAAAACTCACAAAATATTTCATGATGCATGATGACTATTATTATTGATTTCGACTCGAAACGGTTTAAACAGTGCACAAAACAAAACTAGCACACTTATCAGATAAATTAGTAGTACTGACAGGAGTTCAGTACTCAGACAGACATCTTGTTAGGACACAGATTGAGTCCCAAAAACAAAATTATACTAGAACTCTATGTAGGAAACTAAGGGTTTATGATACCGCTTTCCGATTGACGAGTGAACACTAGAAACTTCCTGAAACTAGCACTAAACATTAAAATTCAGCAGAAATCAGCATTTGTCAGCTTATGTAATAATCAGAAACAACGCCAGAATGTTCGGAATAGCTTAAAAAGTGTTGAAAACCTTAACATGACATAGTTACACAATATACGATACGGGACACCAATGTTAACCTTTTTAAGCAATCCGATAACCAAACGAACATCCGAACCCAACTAGAAGCACTATGTGAACTAGTTAACAATATTTTGGCATCAAAATACTAGTTTACTACATCAAACATCTTCTTACACATAAGAGTCCATAACACAATTAAACCTCCTAACTAAACCCCTAAACATCTAACTAAACTAACTAATTACCATTGAAATCCAACTAATACCCCCCCCCCTTTATGGACGGTCAACATGGGGCCCACCCATGTCCCCATGTCCCCATGTTGTCTCAAGATAATGAATTTGCTATGATGGTTAAATGTGAAATTCATTGGAAAATAGATCTATGTAGATTATAAAGGAAACATATTATCTTATCACTTCCCCTAACTCAAAATTTCAAACACCAAAACCTCCTCCATCTTCCTCTAACTCTCGGCCCCCATACCCCCACCTCATTTTCTAGTCCATCTCAAGCCAATCCAAGGGTGTTCTAAGGTGCATCAAGCATATCTAAGAAGGTTGCAAGCAAAAGGAGTTGAAGGACCACACTTAGGAGCTATTAACTACCACTTTCTCTTCATCTTCATCATCTTGTTCTACCCTAGCCATTGAGCTAGTAGTAAGTGCTTCTTGGTCACATTTTTACATCTTTTTTAGTGGTTAAAGTATATGTGTAACTAAAAATCTAAAGATCACATTAAACCAAGAAAATGAACATAAGAACAAGACTAAAAATCTCAAGAATATAAGTTGTTTATGATGTGTGATGAACTTGCTTGATGAATTCTTGTGTGAATGGTGTAGATCACCACATGAACACTTGTTAGATGATGACTAAACACATGATCTAACAAGTAGTTTGATGGATCTTGAAAGATCCATGTTAAGCGTACTTTATGTAAAGCATGAACTTGAAAGTAAGCATGATTTTGTGTAAAATTATGGTTCCTACAAGTTGTAGATCTTAAAAGTGAAGGACTTGAAAAATCAAAGTTTTAAGAAAACAACGTTTACTTCAAGTTTAGCATGATTTGGTTTTTGAAAGAAAGTGAACTTGGTTAATGGGTGAAAATGAAACCCTTGAAGTGTTTAAGACATGAAAAATTCAAGAAGATGACATTTTGCAAAAATAAGCTATAAGTTGTAAAGATGGAATTTTTATAAAAATGGTTTTTATGAAGTAAAACTCATGTTTTTAGTGTTAATGGACCATGTTAATCACTATGTTAAAAGATGTATGACCCTATCACGTTTTAACCAAAAACACGCAGAGGAATTACGAACCATAAAATTTATTTCACAACAATGCTCTAACATCCTTGAATATCATTTAAAATGACTCTTATCAAAGAGGATATCATTCGTTATTAATTGACGTATCGAAAACATCATACAAATATAAGCTATGTGACTACTCCTCCCGTACAATCCGCGCTCTTTGACTCGATCTTCAACCTCTTAGACATCATAATGATGTTAAAACCGTGCAACCTACAATCACCACATACATGCACATCATTAATATTTGGTGACATCATTCATAATCTAAACATATGTAATTAGATGACCACATCGGATTCATTCTATTCATACTAATCCTTTCGAGTTAACTTCCTAAGTAAAATCTTGCATCCCAACGTCAAATCTTTGTAAGGTCAACATTAGCATACCTGCACTTTCATTTCATTCTCAAGACACATGATTAGTAACGTTAACTTTCAAGCGTATTAAAACTAGTATATACATACACATGTTCTATTCTTTCGTATACATTCAATCCCACTTCATATATACAAACGCACATACATACAATCATATATTTATACACATACATACATCCATATCCGAACTCTCATATACCTTTCATATCCCATATAAACATACTACAAAATCTTAAACACGAACATCCATAAATATGTATGTATAGGTTTTATACATACAACCTACATTCATGCTCATACCCTTCATTCTTACCTATGGATTTCATCATTTGCAACTTCTTTTGACCCGTTTCACATATTGTTTTTGATTAAACCGGCCCCGATACGTCCCAACACGCATTTAACTAATATCTTAGTTGATTTTCCTTCTATCCAAACCTTCCCTTAAAATTGCCACATTCCCATACTCATCGTCATAAAATCTTTGGATTAAAAGTTTTGACCCATTAACCCCTATAATGAGGTTTTACCGGTTTAACATCACACCGACCATTTGAACGAATCTTACCTTAGCATTTCTTATTTTTTTGTATGTTCCACCTTGATCTCAAATATTCAAATATATATATTCAAGTAACTAAATACGAAGTGATTCCAGAAATCACTTACCTTAGATGTCCACATTTGTATCCGTTTCATTGCTTCCTTTTTACTCTTTTAGCCTTCCATGTGTCCATCCATCTTGACATGAGCCCTATACTTTCATGTCATCGCATTCACATTCTTGTTAGTATACATGATTGTATATATTAACGATCATATCAAATTCATATTCCACATTTGACTTTCATTAGTCAATTCATTCACTAACATGCATAGCTCAATTCACTGAAATTAGGCTGTTTTGGGACATTTTTGGGAGACCCCCGCGGTCTCGTTTACTCTTTGTGGGGCGCCTCGCTCCATGACGCTCCCACAGTTTGCTGTTGCCATGGGACTGTACTCACATAATGAGTCAGTATCCCAGGCAGTTTTGGATGCGCCGACCACCACGTCAGTTGACGTGTTGTTGCCCTAGTGGCGCAATAGTGGTGTCGGGGACTTTGCGACACCGTGTGCGCGATCCCCGAAGGCGCGGGTGTCGCGCATTTACGACCCGTCGCACCGATACCTACATTAGTGTATCGCGGTGACGATTGCGGATCGTCACGATAGCAGGGAGTGGGTCACCCAAAATAACATGTTCTTCTTGCACGACCTACTTACCGGTAGGGGGCCAACTTGGCATACATGTTGGCCACATACTTCGCCGAGTACGCTTATAAGCGTACGTCGAGCCACATCAGCTGCGGCGGCTTCGTCACCCATCTGGCGAAGCACTATGGTTGCCTCTTTTCCCCGTAGGTTGTCACACCCCGAAATATCAGAGCTTGGCGTGACTGGACCGGTATCTTCATTGCACAGCGGAAGCAAATAAGCTAAGACTTCTCGAAAATGAACGCCGCTAAGTACTCGAATTCCATGGGTTCTCCTATTCCAACCGTTCCATAGTTTTGAAAATGCAACCTGAGAAAGAAACATGCGAAAAATCAACATAAAGTTGAGCGAGTTCATAGTTTGTTTTGAAAAGATTTAATATAAATCTTTTAGATAACCGGTTTTAAAGTTGTTGAGAAAATATAGAAAAATCATTTTCTCGGCATAATATATGAAAAACTGTGAGTCTAGCCCACGAGAGTCTTTGTGCATTGCACGAGAGAGAAAGGGCCGAGCCCAAACGAACCTTTGTAAGCAGGATCAACGCGTCCTCTTACTTAGGTATAATTTGAAAAGCGTTACCAAAGTTTGTAAATCCATGTATTTGTGAGTTTCCATCAAATGAATCTTAAAAACATTTGAAAATTTGAGTATCAAAAACTGGTATGTAAGCGTCTATGAACAGATCATTAATGTTTTGCAAAGACATTAATATGTGTGGCGACATAGGAAGCACTCAACCCTAGCGGATTTCCCCCGGTCCACCCGGTTAGAACAACAAAAGCACTACATGGGCCACACAAGGACCCAAGAGTGGGGCTCGCTACACCCGATAGATCTACCACTTTTGCCCTCGGTCTTATACAAGATTAATGGCACTTAAGAGAGATTACTATTCGCTCACCTGATCTAACAGTTCATTCCCTAGCTTAACCATACCCTAGTTAACGTATAATGTGTGAGTTATTCATGTCCTTGGGCCTCTGCCCATGTCCTTGGGCCTTTGCCCATGTCATTCGTGTTATTAAGACTCATGCATGTTTAAAAAAAAAACACTTATGTTTTATAAAACCGGTGTGTTTAGCATAATCTTTTCGTAAACCATTTGAGTTCTTTGAAATCCTGCCGCAAAATGGTTTATAAATATATGATATCCATTTACCGAAACCTTGTGTGATTTTGCAAAACTTGCATGTCTTTCCAATCCTGAAAACATTTTATAAAAATGTAAAACAGTAAAAAGTGGGGGTTATGAACTCACCTTGATATTCCTGTGCAAAGCTAGCCTAGCGTGATTCCGTAGTGTCGTTCCTAGAACGTGAAGTAGCTAGCGTGCAACTATGACGTTCCTACGAAGGAATACTTATAAGTTTTCGAATTAAGTCGACGTAGTTAAACTACGTGCCCGAGCTCTACCGAGTCGTTAATAAAACGACACTACGAAGGTGTTCTCATTATGGTTCAAAATAACCAACTATGATTATTTGATCCCCTTTATATTCGGGATAAAACTAAGTCTTGAAAACAACTTATTTTTCGAATGGTTTAGACTATATATATATTGACATATATAAATATAAATATACTTATATGAGGTCGTGTTAGTCGTCGCGACTAGAAGGCGTAGACGAAATAGTAATATGACTCTTCGTAGTTTTCGTAAGTCGTAAATATATATATATATATATATATATATATATATATATATATATATATATATATATATATATATATATATATATATATACATGAAGTCTTGACGTTTGAAATGAATATAACCAGTATACTATTGTTATAAAACATTCAAAAGTATTCACGTCGTCGACATTTGAAATAACTATAAACTGCTATATCTGTTTTATAAAAGCGTGCGAAGTCGACGCGTGAAATAGATCCTCGGATTCGCGATGAATATAAATAATAATATTTATTTTACAAAAGTATTCGAGGATATTTCGCATTGTTGGCGTTTTAAAATGAATGTAAATAATTATATATACAAAAAAAAACTTACGGACTACGCCATTGGTAATAAATAAAAACGGTTATATTTGTTTGATATAAGTATACGAGTGTGCGACGATTGAAATAGAAATAAACAATTATATTTGTTTTGTAAAAGGACCGAATTTCGTTAGTTAGTATCTCGTTTTATAACTCGTGAAATGTCGCCAAAATAATTATATAGATTTATCTTTATTTTATAAGAAGCATTCGAAATTCGATAAGTGTCGTTTTAAGATCATAAATTATGTGTCGTGTTTTGGGATTTTTTTTTTTTGAAAAACGGACAGAGTTTCCTCTGTTTTTGGAATAACCTCGACAACTCAAGTTGTCGTTATTTGTCAAAATTCAACCATTACTCAATAAACATATATAGGTAATTTTTGTCAAGCGCCAAAACATAAAAAGAATAACTAATGTATAAACGTTATTTAATCGGATCGAGCTCGGTTCACGTAAACCGACTAAAATCTATACCAACGTATGTATAAGAAAGTTCAACGCGTTGTTAAACTTTACCGGGTCTTGCGTTGACTGAGTTTGACCCGACAGTTGACCATCTTTGGCCAGTTTGACCAACGTTGACTTGTTGACCGAAACCCGCACTTGAATCTGACCGAGTTGCACCATACCCGAACCCGAACCAAAATCTGAACCCGAACAATACCGTTGACTGTTGTTGACCGGGCGTTGACTGCCGTTGACTGAGTGGACTCGGTTTGACCGAGTCGACTCAGTTTGACCGCGAAACCGAGTTTGACTAACTGACCGAGCAAAGCTTGAACCGAACCCCATCTTCTGTTAATTAATGTTGACCGAACCCGAAGCAAAACTGAATCGAACAAGGCTCGGTGTCGACGAACCTGACCTGAACATAACATCACCATTACCGCTGTGATTCATCATCATCGACGAAACAAAACCATCCGCCATCGACTACAGCCTAGACTAAAAAAAAATTTCAAAAGAAAAGAAAGGATCGGGAGGGGTTTACCAGTGAAAAATCGTCGGACCAAAAGCTCTCCCCACCGCCGTCGCGGCTACGCCGCCGTCGCTCCTCGTCGGAGCTCGATGCCGGCTCGCCGGCTTTCCTTCTCTCTCGAGCTCCCTCTCTTTCCGACTCTCTCTCTGTCTCTCGTTGCCACCCTCCTTTCTCGGTTCCGATGCCGCACCACCACCAGACGGTGGTGGTGGTGGTCGTTCAGTTCTGTAACAGGGGGGGGGGTGCGGTTACTTGTGTTAGGGTTTCACCATGAAAATGCAGAGAAAAATGAATGGAAAGGGGAGTGTCGGCTGTGTTCATGAAAGAAAATGAGGGTTAGGGTTAAAAGGGGTATTTATATTTAGGAATTTTAAGTGCGCTTGGGCCTAGGGCCCATTAGCGTGTTTTGAGCGGCCCAATACGTTCACGAGGCCCATTCTTGAACCCGAACGTCGTAGAATAAAAGTTTAGTGTCAAAACGCTCAAAATTGTGTCGTATATCGTTAACGCATGCTAATTTTGTCGGGTGCGTTAAAAACGCATAAAATGACTCGGTTACCGTTTTTAATTCGTTTTTCGATCTGATTTCAACTACGGGTAATAAAATTTAAAAACGAAGCTAAATGTATCATAATATCTTAATATCGTGACGTAATTCGAGTCCAGAGCTTCCGTTTCGTCGTTGATTGTTGGTGCGTTACTGTTTCCGCGTTTTTCATTCCCGTTTGTGCTTTGTGTCGTTCAAGAGTATGAAAATTTCGCAAAACGAAATCCATATGTTTAAATCATGCGAATAATATTCGTATTTGTTGGCGTTGCCAGTTTTTCGTACGGTTTCAGTTCATTATCGCTTAATGCTCAGCATATCACCCGAAAATCCTCATACGCGCACCGTATCGTCAGAAAAGCGTTCCTAGGCATTCCAATACATAATTGAGTTAATTCATGCTTTAAACACCAATTATTATCACCTTAAACGTTTGTTAACCGCGTAATTAGAAGCCGTTAATTACAGGTTGTCACATTCTCCCCCTGTTGCAGAAATTTCGTCCTCGAAATTTAGTCTATGTTATCTCCTCAGAGTTGTGTCGTTCCTCGGTAAGTCCGAATAATACCAAAGTGAATGACTGCGTAATCGAATCAAGACTTATTCGGATTACGTGAGTGTAAAGACATTTTGAATCAATAAGAACCCAACGGTTCAACTGAGTTTGTTCCAGAAATCAATGTCAAGTGAACGAAGCATAATGATACTATCACCAATGCGACCAAATTTACGGGGTTCAACAAAACAGGAATTTCAACCAATAGAATTTCAAACGAACGTTCACAATAGGCAAATCAATTTTGAAACAATAGAATTCACTACCAACGAAAACTTTTGTTGGTTGTTGTGTGATTGAAACTCGAGTTAAACAAGTTCAAATACATAGACTCATAAAAATGATTTATCAACAATCAAACCGTTAAATGAATAAAATTAACGTGTTGACATTACCAAGTTGCAAGGATACACCGAAACGAAATACAACCGAACCTGGTGTATCATCGTCTTAATACATAATTGCATTAAGACTATTCAAACGATGTGTCAAACGAAAAACATAAATAATTTCCAATGAAACGGCTGATCGTGATTAGCACAAGCTACAAGTTTATACCGACACCACAAGGTGTCGTAGTGAATGAAATAATTCGATAATAGCGGTGACCAAACAAGCATCACCGTGTTTTGCATGAAACGCTCGATCATGATTACCGACACCACAAGGTGTCGTATTGAATGAAACAATTCAATAATAGCGGTGACCGAACAAGTATCACCGTGTATGAAATCAGATGAAAGGGCTCAACGAAATAAATGTGAATGTTTGTTCCAAACAAACATCATGAGATTTTCAACTGATAATGAAACAAATAAATAATGTTTTCGAGTAAAGATGAAAAGCAATGAATATCACCAAAATGTCCGCTCGATGATGAAAGATCCGTTAAGAGGCACACCGAAATATGACATGAACTTGTGTACCATTATCTTAACACACGATTGTATTAAGACTGTTTTAATATAATAATTCACAACGCGGATTTAATATCAATAAACAACTAAATAAATAATTAAATCCGTACATGAGTTAAGCAACGAGATTAGCGCAAGCTTCAAATTTGTGAAAACACCACCATTAGGTGATCGTATCAAAGAAGCGATTCAATGAAGTCGAAGACCAAACAAGCATGTTATGGTTCAAAGCAAATGAAGTTCTTGTTGGAATTATGTAGAATATGATGACTTCAATCCATCATATTAGACCTTGAATTGAATATATATCATGAGCAAGTTCAAACAATTGAACTTGGTTTAGTCACATTTCAACAATGAATCCACGTATCGATACGAAATTTCAACATGGTTACAACGAAAAACCATGTATGTAGCTTGAAAAGGAAAAGAGATCCAACAAGTTTCATTGACTCGATATCAAGGAGTCAACGCTTTGCAACAATGCAATCGTCCAAATCACAATGCAATAATCAACATAGCGAAACAATATTGAACGTTGATAAAGCAACAATTTCGAGTGAAGCCACATGCTTAACGAACAACGCATGTGTAACGTATGAATTTGTCAAGAATGAAGCAATTAAGTGCTCGTTATCATGAAATAAAATTTTCGTGATGCAATGGCCATTAGGGGGAGTAGAAATGCAAAATCTACTCAGTATATGCAAGAAGTCGAAATTTCAACAAAAGAAATTTAAGGACTTTACCTGGAATTTCGAACATAGCGTAATCGCCACTAATGAGGGAGGGGGAGTTCGAAGACATGTGACTTCTTATGCAGCGCCAATAGTTGTGAGTCTCATCAGACTAAACACCGACTGTTATGAGATCTTGTTTAAGCATACCTTAGCGTGATTCGTGACGCTTGCAGGATCATGTGGCAAAGTGACGCATTGCGGTCGGTAGTTCTCCCGCTGCCGGAATTAGCATCGTTGTTATCGTGCTCGATCATGTTTTCCAAAGGTCTTGCCTCGAAAGTCGTGTGTGATGTACTTCGACGTCCGCTGACGTATAGTTTAGGTTTCATGTGCATTCGCGCACTAGTGTTTCGTTCCGCGTAGAATGTGATGTGCTCCGACATCCGTTGACGTATAGTTTGAGTTTCATGTATCATCGTGCACTAGCGTTTCGTTCCACGTAGGTTACCTGCTCGGGTAAGTGAAGTAGCATAGACAATGTAGATAATAGCGTGTGTCCGAGTTAATACTCGCGGCTCCTACGTGAGGACCTTTAATGAATTTTGACAAAAGTTTTCCGAAGGTCCTAAATGCATGTTATCAAAACCCTCAAGGTTTAAGTTTTCTGTGCGCAGTCGTTTCGTGTACCATGTATCAACACAACACTTGTGTATGTTTAAAACCAAAATTGTTGACTCATTGTTTTCGGCAACGGTTGGAACCCATATTCGAGTCCTAGGCATTCTGTATGTATTCAAGTCTTAATAATCTAAGTCCCCAGATGATAGTGAGGTTAAAGCCTAGGTATCTCTACAGAAACCTAATTCGCTGAAACCTATAGCTCTGATACCAATCTGTCACACCCCGAAATATCAGAGCTTGGCGTGACTGGACCGGTATCTTCATTGCACAGCGGAAGCAAATAAGCTAAGACTTCTCGAAAATGAACGCCGCTAAGTACTCGAATTCCATGGGTTCTCCTATTCCAACCGTTCCATAGTTTTGAAAATGCAACCTGAGAAAGAAACATGCGAAAAATCAACATAAAGTTGAGCGAGTTCATAGTTTGTTTTGAAAAGATTTAATATAAATCTTTTAGATAACCGGTTTTAAAGTTGTTGAGAAAATATAGAAAAATCATTTTCTCGGCATAATATATGAAAAACTGTGAGTCTAGCCCACGAGAGTCTTTGTGCATTGCACGAGAGAGAAAGGGCCGAGCCCAAACGAACCTTTGTAAGCAGGATCAACGCGTCCTCTTACTTAGGTATAATTTGAAAAGCGTTACCAAAGTTTGTAAATCCATGTATTTGTGAGTTTCCATCAAATGAATCTTAAAAACATTTGAAAATTTGAGTATCAAAAACTGGTATGTAAGCGTCTATGAACAGATCATTAATGTTTTGCAAGGACATTAATATGTGTGGCGACATAGGAAGCACTCAACCCTAGCGGATTTCCCCCGGTCCACCCGGTTAGAACAACAAAAGCACTACATGGGCCACACAAGGACCCAAGAGTGGGGCTCGCTACACCCGATAGATCTACCACTTTTGCCCTCGGTCTTATACAAGATTAATAGCACTTAAGAGAGATTACTATTCGCTCACCTGATCTAACAGTTCATTCCCTAGCTTAACCATACCCTAGTTAACGTATAATGTGTGAGTTATTCATGTCCTTGGGCCTCTGCCCATGTCCTTGGGCCTTTGCCCATGTCATTCGTGTTATTAAGACTCATGCATGTTTCAAAAAAAAACACTTATGTTTTATAAAACCGGTGTGTTTAGCATAATCTTTTCGTAAACCATTTGAGTTCTTTGAAATCCTGCCGCAAAATGGTTTATAAATATATGATATCCATTTATCGAAACCTTGTGTGATTTTGCAAAACTTGCATGTCTTTCCAATCCTGAAAACATTTTATAAAAATGTAAAACAGTAAAAAGTGGGGGTTATGAACTCACCTTGATATTCCTGTGCAAAGCTAGCCTAGCGTGATTCCGTAGTGCCGTTCCTAGAACGTGAAGTAGCTAGCGTGCAACTATGACGTTCCTACGAAGGAATACTTATAAGTTTTCGAATTAAGTCGACGTAGTTAAACTACGTGCCCGAGCTCTACCGAGTCGTTAATAAAACGACACTACGAAGGTGTTCTCATTATGGTTCAAAATAACCAACTATGATTATTTGATCCCCTTTATATTCGGGATAAAACTAAGTCTTGAAAACAACTTATTTTTCGAATGGTTTAGACTATATATATATTGACATATATAAATATAAATATACTTATATGAGGTCGTGTTAGTCGTTGCGACTAGAAGGCGTAGACGAAATAGTAATATGACTCTTCGTAGTTTTCGTAAGTCATAAATATATATATATATATATATATATATATATATATACACATGAAGTCTTGACGTTTGAAATGAATATAACCAGTATACTATTGTTATAAAACATTCAAAAGTATTCACGTCGTCGACATTTGAAATAACTATAAACTGCTATATCTGTTTTATAAAAGCGTGCGAAGTCGACGCGTGAAATAGATCCTCGGATTCGCGATGAATATAAATAATAATATTTATTTTACAAAAGTATTCAAGGATATTTCGCATTGTTGGCGTTTTAAAATGAATGTAAATAATTATATATACAAAAAAAAACTTACGGACTACGCCATTGGTAATAAATAAAAACGGTTATATTTGTTTGATATAAGTATACGAGTGTGCGACGATTGAAATAGAAATAAACAATTATATTTGTTTTGTAAAAGGACCGAATTTCGTTAGTTAGTATCTCGTTTTATAACTCGTGAAATGTCGCCAAAATAATTATATAGATTTATCTTTATTTTATAAGAAGCATTCGAAATTCGATAAGTGTCGTTTTAAGATCATAAATTATGTGTCGTGTTTTGGGATTTTTTTTTTTTGAAAAACGGACAGAGTTTCCTCTGTTTTTGGAATAACCTCGACAACTCAAGTTGTCGTTATTTGTCAAAATTCAACCATTACTCAACAAACATATATAGGTAATTTTTGTCAAGCGCCAAAACATAAAAAGAATAACTAATGTATAAACGTTATTTAATCGGATCGAGCTCGGTTCACGTAAACCGACTAAAATCTATACCAACGTATGTATAAGAAAGTTCAACGTGTTGTTAAACTTTATCGGGTCTTGCGTTGACTGAGTTTGACCCGACAGTTGACCATCTTTGGCCAGTTTGACCAACGTTGACTTGTTGACCGAAACCCGCACTTGCATCTGACCGAGTTGCACCATACCCGAACCCGAACCAAAATCTGAACCCGAACAATACCGTTGACTGTTGTTGACCGGGCGTTGACTGCCGTTGACTGAGTTGACTCGGTTTGACCGAGTCGACTCAGTTTGACCGCGAAACCGAGTTTGACTAACTGACCGAGCAAAGCTTGAACCGAACCCCATCTTCTGTTAATTAATGTTGACCGAACCCGAAGCAAAACTGAATCGAACAAGGCTCGGTGTCGACGAACCTGACCTGAACATAACATCACCATTACCGCTGTGATTCATTATCATCGACGAAACAAAACCATCCGCCATCGACTACAGCCTAGACTAAAAAAAAATTTCAAAAGAAAAGAAAGGATCGGGAGGGGTTTACCAGTGAAAAATCGTCGGACCAAAAGCTCTCCCCACCGCCGTCGCGGCTACGCCGCCGTCGCTCCTCGTCGGAGCTCGATGCCGGCTCGACGGCTTTCCTTCTCTCTCGAGCTCCCTCTCTTTCCGACTCTCTCTCTGTCTCTCGTTGCCACCCTCCTTTCTCGGTTCCGATGCCGCACCACCACCAGACGGTGGTGGTGGTGGTGGTCGTTCAGTTCTGTAACGGGGGGGGGGTGCGGTTACTTGTGTTAGGGTTTCACCATGAAAATGCAGAGAAAAATGAATGGAAAGGGGAGTGTCGGCTGTGTTCATGAAAGAAAATGAGGGTTAGGGTTAAAAGGGGTATTTATATTTAGGAATTTTAAGTGCGCTTGGGCCTAGGGCCCATTAGCGTGTTTTGAGCGGTCCAATACGTTCACGAGGCCCATTCTTGAACCCGAACGTCGTAGAATAAAAGTTTAGTGTCAAAACGCTCAAAATTGTGTCGTATATCGTTAACGCATGCTAATTTTGTCGGGTGCGTTAAAAACGCATAAAATGACTCGGTTACCGTTTTTAATTCGTTTTTCGATCTAATTTCAACTACGGGTAATAAAATTTAAAAACGAAGCTAAATGTATCATAATATCTTAATATCGTGACGTAATTCGAGTCCAGAGCTTCCGTTTCGTCGTTGATTGTTGGTGCGTTACTGTTTCCGCGTTTTTCTTTCCCATTTGTGCTTTGTGTCGTTCAAGAGTATGAAAATTTCGCAAAACGAAATCCATATGTTTAAATCATGCGAATAATATTCGTATTTGTTGGCGTTGCCAGTTTTTCGTACGGTTTCAGTTCGTTATCGCTTAATGCTCAGCATATCACCCGAAAATCCTCATACGCGCACCGTATCGTCAGAAAAGCGTTCCTAGGCATTCCAATACATAATTGAGTTAATTCATGCTTTAAACACCAATTATTATCACCTTAAATGTTTGTTAACCGCGTAATTAGAAGCTGTTAATTACAGGTTGTCACATAGGTGGCTCGGGATATGACCAACATACATCAGGTTGATCCGGTGGGCAAGGACACAACATGCTTGATGGGGATTGCCCATGAGGCCGAGGGCCGCATTTTTTGGTCGCTTGACGTAGGTCGTACAGAGTGGTACGAGGGCCAGCCACTGCCAGTGGAGTTGGCGGCGGGGGGCCACAGGATGAGGGTGATGGTGAAGGTGATGGTGAGGGTGACGGGGGAGATGGGGAGGGAAGTGATGGAGTTAATGCTGTGATCAATAGATGGCAGCTGGATGTGCAGGATGCATGGGGTGCTCGCCCGTACGAGCGACGGAGCGTGAGACCACATGTGACTCCTCCATAGGGGGTGGAGGAGAGACTGGCGGTGGAGGAGCGACTAGCTCGGGTCGAGTCAGATGTAGCTGTTGTACGGGTGGACGTAGCTGTTGTACGGGTGGACGTATCCCGTATGGGTGTGGACATATCTCGTATGCAGAGCGACACGCAGTGGGTGGTGGAGGCGATTATTGCTATGTATTCTAGCGCGCCTCTACCTCCACGAGTTGGCGCTGCACCACCACCACCACCGTAGCTGCGTATTTTATTTTGGTTTTGTTGTTTTACATTTGAAACTCTGTAAATATTTATCTTTTGTTCTCATAGATGTAAAACATTGGAAATATTAATCTTATGTTTACATTTTATCTTGTTGTTAATAATTGTTATCGTACTGTTTACTATCTTGTTTGCATAATAATTGTTATGGTGTTGTTTATCATATACACATGTTTTGCTCATCCAATATATATATATATATATATATATATATAATAAGGGTAGGGTTCTAGAGTGAACACTAGTGTATTTGCGAACTGTCACACCCCCAAAATCCACATGCGGAGTACCACCGCTTGGAGGCGTGACTGACCAGGATCTTAACCATCAATCACATTGAACTCATAAATATAGGTGAATAATACTTTCATTTATAAACAACACGTGTTACAATATCACAATATTTCATAATTTACAGCGGAAGCTTATTTAACTCAATGAGTGTTTATAAAACCACATGTAAGTTCTTAGTTCTTGTGTTGCGTTTCCATGAGTCTCGACCCATGACCACTCCAGCTTCCCAGACAGCAAGTTCCTTGGATATGCACCTATAAGCCTGCAAGGCATGTAATAGAGAGTCAACAACTAGTTGAGCGAGTTCACAGTTAATAGTTCAGTAATAGTGTAGTGTGAGTAGTAGTATGTTCGTTCGTCATATCATATATCATATTTTTCCTTCGCGGCCTCCCAGGCAGGTATGCGAAGATGTTAGGGGATGTTCCTCCCAAGTATTCTAGACTAGGTTTATTAGTATCGCGGCCTACCAGGCAGGTGTGCGAAGATTAGTAAATTCCAGTTCGCGGCCTTCCTAAGGCAGGTGTGTGAAGACAGTCATAATATCGCGGCCAACCCTTGGCAGGTGTGCGAAGATCGTTCAATAAGTGTTACTAGTCTAGCAGTAGGTTCTATCATCTAAGTATGTACAGTAAATCATTAAATCCCCATTCCCACCCTGGGAACCCCATGCCTTGGCTTGTGTTAACTCACCTTAGATTTGCTCGGTAGATTACATCACATTACCCGTTCCACATTTGTCAACCAAACCCTACCGTAGTTACCAAAGACGGTCAGTTTACAGGCACACAAATCACATATTTCCGTGTTCACATTACACATGTAGCACACATACATATCATATGAGTTATATCAGTCGTTCAAGAAATCCAATAGTATCTTATGCCATACAAAAACATAATCACCATATTGCACACCATACACCTCATCTAAAATCGCATACCATAAGTTTAGTACGTTCACAGGTTCTTAGCACGAGTTCACATTCAATAATATACAAACTAACATGCTAGTACAGACACACGCATCACGTAATAGTTCGAAGGTCAAATACACAAATGTGCAGCCCAGACCTTCGGGCCCAATACTATTAACGGCCCAAGGTCTTGTGCGATCCATCATGACTGGCCCAGCAGACCTCACCGGCCCAACTGAATTGTGCGATCTGATCTCACTTGTGCGACCACGTCCGACTTGTGCGATTCATGAAGCCCTTTTAGACTTGTGCGACTCATGTGTGTTGTGGGTTGTGCGATCCAACCATGCAGGCCCAATATGAGTCACCCCAACGGTTCACCCCAGTTTAGTGTTGTGCAACAAAAGTGGGCTTGTGTAACTTACTTAACTTTGTGCGAAAATAAGCACCACATGTGTAAGTGTGTGACTTATTCTAGAACATGGATTCAAGTTTTGGTAATTATGCCAATCAGTTACAAAAGTCAAACAACTTTCCACGTATCCATGAAACCTCAAATCACCATTAAGTCATTAACATAGTTGCAAGCAATCATTCACCCGGATTCAAAGCATCACCGTCAACATTAAAACAAATCTGACATTTATCATAATCATGTGACTTTATTACTGTAACAATCATTCAAATCAAATCGATCCCAAATTTGCCATATACGAAACTGTTTCCTTAGATGATCATCCCCATCGAATTATTAACAAACCTTTAGCACAAGATCAACATTCAATTGGATCAACAACACAATCCTCCTATGTTCAAATCTATTACTAAACTCGGTTCACTAACTCATAGTTTCAGTAATTCTATCCAATTCTGTTATATACAAGAACCTTAACATTAAACAATCATCACAAACTATCAAACTCATGGCAAACGTTATCATCAAGCATTCCTATTTACCAAGTAATAACATATTCGGTCACAACAATGAAAGGTTCATTTACAAGGATGATAACTAACCAAAGGATTGAGTGTACGAGGGTGCTCAGACGAACGAGGAGGAGAGCTTCGGATGAAAACTTCTGCCATCGAACTGTGGGGGAGATGGAGGCGTCGTCGTCCGGTGGTAGAGGGGATTAGGGTTTGCAAGATGATGAGAGAAACTGATTGTGTGCAAATTCCACGTGCATGCCCGTACAAAAGGCTAAGTGGGACTCGGTTTGGGCTTCGAGAATAGTTTGGGCCGAATAGAATATGTGGGCCGAGTTTTACAATACATCGAGACTAGATCATGCATTCCAAACTATTTTCTAAATGATCCTCTCATTTTAATAAAGCATTCACTCGATTAAGCATACTAAGGCGTAACAATATAAGTGTAACAATACAAGTCTGAGATCATGGAAACGGATAGCACTAGTCTCGAAAGTTCGAGTTGTCACATTATATATCCATATATAACACACATTCACTTAAAACAATATCAAACATTTCATTAATATCCAACGTTCATATAATCACGTAATGTTCAAACAAGTACATCAAAGCATAGCAAGGAGGTTCTAAAACACGAGTTGTCACATTATCCCCAACTTGAAAGAAATTTCGTCCCGAAATTTGGTACGCACTCACTGAGGAAGCTAGATAAGTTATGTCATTCACTGGTTTTCCTGGGGTGTCACATCCTCCCCCCGTTGATCTGGAATTTCGTCCCGAAATTCCGTAGTAGTAGCTTCAGCCTCAGTAGTGGTTGCATTGGTTCCGAGTAACTGGGGGTACTTTTCTGTCATCTGGTCTTCGCGTTCCCAGGTGTACTCTGGGCCGCGTTTGGAGTTCCAACGAACTCGAACAAGAGGGATTCTCTTGTGTTCGAGGACCTTCACATCCCGGTCCGTGATTTCTACAGGTTCCTCGACGAAGTGCAACTGTTCGTCGATAGCGAGCTCTTTCAAGAGAATTATGAGGGTCTCATCTGACAGGCATTTCTTCAGATTCGACACATGGAAAACGTTGTGAACTGCCCCGAGTTCTGCTGGTAGGTTTAGCTTGTAGGCCACTTAGCCGATTTTCTCAATGATTTCGAACGGTCCGACGTACCGTGGATTTAGTTTGCCCCGTTTGCCAAAACGTACCACACCCTTCCAGGGTGAGACTTTAAGTAAAACCCGGTCCCCGACCTGAAATTCCAATGGCTTCCTACGCTTATCCGCGTAGCCTTTCTGACGGTCGCGCGCCGCCACCATGCGTTGTCGTATCTGTGCAATCTTTTCCGTGGTGTCCACTATAAGCTCTGGACCCGTGATCTGACTATCCCCCACCTCTGCCCAACAGAGAGGTGACCGACATTTACGTCCGTACAATGCCTCGAATGGAGCGGCTTGTATGCTGGTGTGATAACTGTTGTTGTACGAAAACTCCACCAAAGGGAGATGTTTTTCCCAGTTGTTGCCGAAATCAATGACACATGCCCGAAGCATGTCTTCAAGAGTCTGGATTGTTCGCTCAGACTGTCCATCCGTCTGAGGATGACATGCTGTGCTCATGTCTAACCATGAGCCAAAAGATTTGTGCATTGCTTGCCATAGCTCTGACGTGAATCGTGCATCCCGATCCGAAATGATGGAGGTGGGCACCCCGTGCCTCGAAACGACTTCCTTAAGATAAACGTCTGCGAGAGTGGAGAACTTATCCGTTTCCTTTATAGCCAGGAAATGAGCAGACTTGGTGAGTCGATCCACGATCACCCAAATCGTATCGTTCCCACGCTGGGACCTAGGTAGGCTTGTAACGAAATCCATGGAAATTTCTTCTCATTTCCATTACGGTATCGTGGGTTGCTGCAGTAGGCCCGCTGGTTTCTGGTATTCCACCTTGACTCTCGCACAGGTCAAGCACTTGCCAACGTAAGTAGCGATGTGGGCCTTCATACTAGGCCACCAATAAGTAGTTCTGATGTCGTGGTACATTTTATCCGATCCTGGATGTACCGAATAGCGAGACTTGTGAGCTTCATCCATTACAAGCTCGCGTAGACCGCCATAAAGTGGGACCCAAATACGCCCCGTTACATAGTAGGCGCCGTCTGCCTTCTGTTCCATTCGTTGTCGTGAGCCGCGTAAGGCTTCAGCTTTGACATTTTCGGGTTTCAATGCTTCTACCTGAGCATTTCGTATCTGTGCAGGAAGGCTAGACTGAATCGTAAGCTGTAGCAATCGCACGCGCCGAGGTAAAGTGTCTTTCCGACTGAGAGCGTCAGCCACAACATTGGCTTTGCCTGGATGGTACTTAATAGCGCATTCGTAATCGTTAAGTAGTTCAACCCATCTTCGTTGACGCATGTTCAAATCCTTTGCTTAAGAATATGCTCGAGACTCCTGTGATCGGTGTAAATTATGCACTTGGTACCGTACAGGTAGTGTCGCCATATCTTGAGCGCGAAAACAACAGCTCCCAGCTCTAAATCGTGCGTCGTGTAGTTCCGTTCGTGAACCTTAAGTTGGCGCGAAGCATAAGCAATAACCTTGTCGCGCTGCATTAACACACATCCAAGACCCTGAATGGATGCATCACAATAAACCACGAAGTCGTCTGTGCCCTCTGGCAAAGAGAGGATAGGTGCACTGCAAAGTCTATCCTTTAGGTGCTGAAAAGCAGTTTCCTAAGTGTTGCCCCAACGGTAGGTGACACCTTTCTGTGTCAGTAGCGTAAGTGGCTGCGCGATCTTCGAGAAGTCTTCAATAAATCGTCTGTAGTAACCCGCCAAACCCAAGAATTGGCGTATTTCCGTTGGTGTACGAGGCGCAGGCCAATTTCTGATCGAATCTACCTTGGATGGATCAACATGGATCGCATCCTTGTTTACCACGTGGCCTAGAAGGTGGACTTCACGAAGCTAGAAGTCGCATTTTGAAAACTTGGCGTACAAGTGCTCTGTTCGAAGGAGTTCCAAAATCAATCGTAAATGCTGCTCGTGTTCCTCCTGACTCTTGGTGTAAATCAGAATGTCGTCGACGGATACAATCACGAGCTTATCTAGGTAGGGCTTGTACACTCTGTTCATAAGGTCCATGAGGACTGCCGGTGCGTTTGTTAACCCGAGTAGCATGACAAGAAACTCATAGTGGCCGTAACGAGTTCTGAAAGCATGTTCTGAAGACGTCCTCAACCCGGACTCTCAGCTGGTGGTAACCTGGCCTCAGGTCCATCCTGGAGTAGTAGCTTGACCCTTTACAACTGGTCGGATAGATCATCAATTCGTGGAAGAGGATGGCGGCTCTCCACTATCACTTTGTTGAGTTCCTCGATAATCGTAACACATGTTGAGTAACTTCTCTTCTTGCGTATAACGGGGCTCCTTAAAGCGAAAACTAGGTCCGACGAAGCTCGAGTCCAATAATTCCTGGAGTTGATTTGATAGTTCCTGCAACCTTCCTGGTGTAAGGTAGTAAGATATACCAATAACGAGGGTTACTTCTAGCATGATACTGGTCTGACATCCCACCTGTCGATGTGTAGATAAACCTGACAGTCCTTCAGGTAACTTTTAGGGAGAAGTCACGAATAATTGGTGGATCCTCGATCCTCCTTTCCTTAGTCTTGACATCCGTGCTGAGGGTTATCGTCGCTGGGAAATCCTTCTGTAGACACTCCGGGTCCTTCTTGCTGAAATGAAGTTAACCGTTATGCCACTCTGACACGCTGCAGTCGGTAATGTTTCTCCGCACAAAGTTTTCTTCTCACTGAGTGTGTGCATACGATACCTGGGTAGCCAATCCACACGGCTACCGCATCAAGTCTATCAAGGGTAGCAGAAGAAGGGTCGACGTTGGTCACTTGTCCCACCAGGTCGAGTTTGCATTCCTACACCCATATAAGGTTTCAATAGGCTCGCCATCTGCCGTTTTCATAGCAGGTTCGGTTTCGAGATGTACCAGGGTTGAGCCGAACTGTGAAGAAGTGGTTTATTACTAAGGGCACGAAGGCCACCATGTTGTTACAATCTTAGCGTTGTCCACACCAATCCTAAATGCCCATTGTGAGTACCACATCCAGTGTTGTTGTTACTACTACTAGAGTTCCCAAAACTGTCATTGTTCCTTGGGTTGATGACGTTTTAACTTAATTCGTGCTGAGATCGGTAGGGGGTTACGCTCATCCTTCGGCCCGTCGTCGTGGCGTGTGGTTCGAGTAGTTCGCCGTCTGAGGCGAGAGTATTGCAGAAGTGATCACGCTTCGGGATCGGAGACGTCAATCCATGAGTTTCAATAAACGAGAAAGAGTAAGAAAGGTATCATTCAATCATTCGACGCGGGGACATCCAACTCAGGGACGTTCGTATAAGCACCTAACATTCTACACGGTTCGCTAGGTGTTCTGAAGGGTGTTCGGGTAACACTCGACAGCATCGAGTTTCGAAAGAATCCAACGATAAATGAGAAGTTCGCGTTTAAGTTTGAGTAGGGAGACAATTACTGCTATGGCCCCTATAGGTTGGTTATGTTTCACACTGATCAAATAACGGGACAGAACCCCTTTTCCACTTGTTAAGCCTTATTGGAACTCACATGCACCCCACAATATTATTATGTGTGCACCCACAATAGTATTGTGATTTGCATGTTCATCTCAGCTCCTCTTAACTCATGTCAAATGGTTCCCCACACTCGAGTAGATTTCAAAGAGTATCAAGTAGTGTAAGTCATGGAGGTTTAGGGAATTACCACCCTATCAATCACATGATACGAGAAAGTGTACGTGAATTCATATTGGTGTGCTAACGTGCAATCACATGCAATATCGTATGTAGGTGTTCACTAGTTATGTAGTACAATGAGTATAAGAGAGACGAACCTTGCAATCTGGACCTGAGTGTCATGGTCGTATTCTCGTTTTCAGAACTGTCCGGTTATAGTCTGGTTTTACAAAAACAGTTTCCCTTTTTAAAACCAAGTTCACTATAACCAATGGCTCTGATACCAATCTGTCACACCCCCAAAATCCACATGCGGAGTACCACCGCTTGGAGGCGTGACTGACCAAGATCTTAACCATCAATCACATTGAACTCATAAATATAGGTGAATAATACTTTCATTTATAAACAACACGTGTTACAATATCACAATATTTCACAATTTACAGCGGAAGCTTATTTAACTCAATGAGTGTTTATAAAACCACATGTAAGTTCTTAGTTCTTGTGTTGCGTTTCCATGAGTCTCGACCCATGACCACTCCAACTTCCCAGATAGCAAGTTCCTTGGATATGCACCTATAAGCCTGCAAGGCATGTAATAGAGAGTCAACAACTAGTTGAGCGAGTTCACAGTTAATAGTTCAGTAATAGTGTAGTGTGAGTAGTAGTATGTTCGTTCGTCATATCATATATCATATTTTTCCATCGCGGCCTCCCAGGCAGGTATGCGAAGATGTTAGGGGATGTTCCTCCCAAGTATTCTAGACTAGGTTTATTAGTATCACGGCCTACCAGGCAGGTGTGCGAAGATTAGTAAATTCCAGTTCGCGGCCTTCCTAAGGCAGGTGTGCGAAGACAGTCATAATATCGCGGCCAACCCTTGGCAGGTGTGCGAAGATCGTTCAATAAGTGTTACTAGTCTAGCAGTAGGTTCTATCATCTAAGTATGTACAGTAAATCATTAAATCCCCATTCCCACCCTGGGAACCCCATGCCTTGGCTTGTGTGAACTCACTTTAGATTTGCTCGGTAGATTACATCACATTACCCGTTCCACATTTGTCAACCAAACCCTACCGTAGTTACCAAAGACGGTCAGTTTACAGGCACACAAATCACATATTTCCGTGTTCACATTACACATGTAGCACACATACATATCATATGAGTTATATCAGTCGTTCAAGAAATCCAATAGTATCTTATGCCATACAAAAACATAATCACCACATTGCACACCATACACCTCATCTAAAATCGCATACCATAAGTTTAGTACGTTCACAGGTTCTTAGCACGAGTTCACATTCAATAATATACAAACTAACATGCTAGTACAGACACACGCATCACGTAATAGTTCGAAGGTCAAATACACAAATGTGCAGCCCAGACCTTCGGGCCCAATACTATTAACGGCCCAAGGTCTTGTGCGATCCATCATGACTGGCCCAGCAGACCTCACCGGCCCAACTGAATTGTGCGATCTGATCTCACTTGTGCGACCACGTCCGACTTGTGCGATTCATGAAGCCCTTTTAGACTTGTGCGACTCATGTGTGTTGTGGGTTGTGCGATCCAGCCATGCAGGCCCAATATGAGTCACCCCAATGGTTCACCCCAGTTTAGTGTTGTGCAACAAAAGTGGGCTTGTGTAACTTACTTAACTTTGTGCGATAATAAGCACCACATGTGTAAGTGTGTGACTTATTCTAGAACATGGATTCAAGTTTTGGTAATTATGCCAATCAGTTACAAAAGTCAAACAACTTTCCACGTATCCATGAAACCTCAAATCACCATTAAGTCATTAACATAGTTGCAAGCAATCATTCACCCGGATTCAAAGCATCACCGTCAACATTAAAACAAATCTGACATTTATCATAATCATGTGACTTTATTACTGTAACAATCATTCAAATCAAATCGATCCCAAATTTGCCATATACGAAACTGTTTCCTTAGATGATCATCCCCATCGAATTATTAACAAACCTTTAGCACAAGATCAACATTCAATTGGATCAACAACACAATCCTCCTATGTTCAAATCTATTACTAAACTCGGTTCACTAATTCATAGTTTCAGCAATTCTATCCAATTCTGTTATATACAAGAACCTTAACATTAAACAATCCTCAGACGAACGAGGAGGAGAGCTTCGGATGAAAACTTCTGCCGTCGAACTGTGGGGGAGATGGAGGCGTCGTCGTCCGGTGGTAGAAGAGATTAGGGTTTGCAAGATGATGAGAGAAACTGATTGTGTGCAAATTCCACGTGCATGCCCGTACAAAAGGCTAAGTGGGACTCGGTTTGGGCTTCGAGAATAGTTTGGGCCGAATAGAATATGTGGGCCGAGTTTTACAATACATCGAGACTAGATCATGCATTCCAAACTATTTTCTAAATGATCCTCTCATTTTAATAAAGCATTCACTCGATTAAGCATACTAAGGCGTAACAATATAAGTGTAACAATACAAGTCTGAGATCATGGAAACGGATAGCACTAGTCTCGAAAGTTCGAGTTGTCACATTATATATCCATATATAACACACATTCACTTAAAACAATATCAAACATTTCATTAATATCCAACGTTCATATAATCACGTAATGTTCAAACAAGTACATAAAAGCATAGCAAGGAGGTTCTAAAACACGAGTTGTCACATTATTCCCAACTTGAAAGAAATTTCGTCCCGAAATTTGGTACGCACTCACTGAGGAAGCTAGATAAGTTATGTCGTTCACTGGTTTTCCTGGGGTGTCACACGAACTGAGTGAACAAATCCTGGTCATTGATCTACACACGTGTATGGCCAGGATCTAATCATCAAATCGTAAAATACACTAGTGTATTTCAACATCAAATCCTGGCCATTGATCTACACACGTGTATGGCCAGGATTAGTTCACTCAGTTCGCAAGCTACACTAGTGTTCACTCTTGAACCTAATCCTATATAAGAATACGACAAATACTATTGTAACATAGACGTTTTACAAACTCGTAACATAATCCGATATATCTAAATAATATGGCAAACGTTATTTAAACAATTACTAAAACTTATTAAACGGTTGTTCGGTACGTCTCGTATAACGTTATACGGCCCGTATACAAACGTTAATAACCCGAAAACCTCAGAAAATCTCACCATAAAACACCTCAGACCGTATAACATTATATTGCTCGTATACAAATGTATACGACTTGTATAATATTATATGACCTGTATACAGGTAAACTCTATACAGCCCGTATAAGCGTAAAATGTGAAAATAAGAAAATAGGTATGTGATAATAAAATAACCCTTTAATCTTTAATAATGCTTTCATACTTGTTAGAAAGAGTAATAAATAAATTATTATTATTATTATTAATAATAAAGCAAACCATTGGGGGACACATGTCACCCTATGGTTGATGCCAAATAAGCAGCCACATCATCATGCACTTGGCATAGCTCATAGGGGAGGATTGAATCTGGCTTCTCACATACACTATTCTATACTCTCTCTCATTCTCTCCAAACCGTTCAAAGTATTATTCGAAACCCTAATTTGCGATTCCTGCTCCTTACCCTTTCAATCGATCCTATGCACAAACCCTAATCTTGATATCTATTTTTCTAGCCGTTTCACTCCGAATCTCAACGAAGACATCAATCATTCATCATCGCAAACACTAATCACATCAAAATCTTCAAGCATGAGCATATTCTGGTGTAAGTTATTGATTATTGGTATGAAACATCTCATCAATTTCATCATTCGTCCACCAGGTGGTTGTTAAATTATCCCCTTTTGAATTTCACTCATATCCTTTTATTCATCATTTCTGAAGTGTTGATTTGTTGAGTTTTGCCCTTTCGTTGATCATCTAAATTATCTATCTTGACATTTGGTTTTTTTTATTTCCATTATTTCAGTTTTCGGCGTTTGTTCATCGTTCAATGGACTTTTGTGTTGCAAGGGTTGATTTGTGGTTTATGTCAGACTGATTTGAAGTTTGATTTGTTTTCTTGGCAGGTTGTGTTACATATTTTGGATTTGGATTAATTTTACTATTTTTTGATTATTTTAGAGTTGTTGGTTGTAGGAGTCTTAGGAATTAGGATTTTGTTTCGGTACCTATTTTCAAATCGACTGAATATGCCTATGAAATGCTCAAAATTTAGGTTGTTTGGCATCAAAGTTGAAGATGGATGGCTAAGCTTTTAAGCAATTGTGTGGCGGCGGTATGGAGTTGGTATAAGGTATGATTTCTCAAGGTTGTTCCCCTTTGTTGGTAGCCTATGTTGTTAATCTATATCAAAGTATATTTGTATAAAGTATGTTTCAATTCTCATGTTGAATAGTTTTTTAGGGTTTTTTTCTTCTATTTGTGAAAAAATAAATTATAACACGATTGCAGGGCTCACTAGGTCGAACAGAGGTTGTGATTCGGCATTTGCCAGCTGCCACACAGAATTTCTTAGGTGGCGCTCATGGAGAAGATCGATGATGTGTGTTGGTGTGTATATAATTTAGATATATAATTAAGCCCTTTTTACACCTTTAGCCAAGTTTTAAATTTATAAAACACGATATTCACTAACACTAAACACACATATGGGCAAGTGCACCCATCGTGGACGTAGTATAGTGTTGGTAAGATACCGAGGTCGTCCAAGGACACAAGAGCTTTTAGTACCGGTTTATCCTCAACGTCTAATCAAATAAAAAAGTTAGAAAAATGTTTTTAAACTAAGAAAATAAAAACTAACTAAATGCTGAAAAATAAAAGTAAAATAAAAACAGATAGACAAGATGAATCACTTGGATCCGACTCGTGTATTAGTATAACCTTTGATTATTTTCGCACTTTTGCACTTGTTTAAGAGATTATCTTAGTTATTGTAGTAGGCCCCTCTTTTGAAGGCGACGTTACCCTCAACCCAGTAGTTTGAGTCAGCAAGGATACAATCCTAAAGGGTTGGATTATTGGAAGATAATGAATTAAGTTACTAATGCAAATTGTGGTAGGCCCCGCTTTTGGCGGTGACGTTACCCTCGGCTAAGTAGTCTGAGTCAGCAGGGATACAGTCCTAAATAGCCGGGTTATAGTATTAATAGTAGTTAACTTATGAGGGGGTCAAAGAGTTTGGATCCCCTCCATCCAATACCTATGGGCATTGAAGGAGATCCTACTAAATTTGACCCAGGTCCCTTGCAGGACCTCTAAACGCTGAACAAGGGCAAGACCCTTACCAAACCGTTCCCTTAACCCCCGATCAGGTAGCCAACATACCTCCATATAGACCGTGGAGATATGAATGGTGAAAATCTTTTATTTTATATAGACAGTAAAATAATGCCAAGACACCACGGACAAACGATAAGGAAAGATCACCTTCAACATAAGCAACTAATTATTAAAGTCATTAATACAAAACCAAATAAAAAGTGCAAAAGATTAAAAATAAAAAGTGTTATACTAAACACTTGTCTTCACCAAGTGATGTAAGAGGCTTAGGCAAACATGGCCTAGATTGTCAAGAACTCTTACTATCAATCTTGGATCCCGAGACGACTCACACACTCTACGATGGACAATGGATGATGGTGGTGGATGATGGTGTTATGGTGGTGGTGGGTGGTGGATGAAGTGTGAGAGAGGTGGTGTGCCAAGGGATGAGTTGGAATGAAACCAAGCACTCCTATTTATAGGCTGAATAGAAGGCTGGGCACGGCCCCGTGTCCGCTGGACACGCCCCCGTGCCCGTCTGACACTCTCTCTCTTCATTAATTGTAATTCGCAATTACAATTAATGCGCCTGCTGTACTTTCGCCATGCCCCCGTGCTCACTGGACACGGCCCCGTGGTGGGCAATAGAAGCTTCTACAGGTTTGTCTTTTCTGCTGCTTCTTGGGCACGGCCCCGTGCTGGCTGAGCACGGGGCGTGTTCAGGCTTCTGTTTTCTCTTCTTTGCTTGGGAGGATGCCGTTGAGGGTTCGGGCAGTCTACTTTTATTCCTTTTCTTGTATTTATGTTAGAATTAGCTGTCTTTTTGCTTCTTTTGTGAATTTGAGCTCATTTCATCCTGAAAATACAAAAGGAAGACAAAAACACTCTTTTTCCAACATTAGTACTTAAAAAGGGTTAGTTTTATGCCTTATTTGATGTAATTTATATGTTGCATTTTACACACATCAAATACCCCCACACTTGAACTTTTGCTTGTCCTCAAGCAAAACTCTTTAAATGTGGCTTACACTCCCAAATGGAATGGGTAGAAGAGAAGGTTTTTGGCTTGTCATAGAGTGTCGGGAATCCAAGATCTTTTTGGGTTTTATTTTTATTTATTTACAATCCTATTCGTTATGATTTATTTAGAACGTTTCATAGGACAAATTACTTATTTGGGCATAACTTGCCTTTTTAAAATTTCATTTATATACAAGTTCACATACCTCACGGGAGAAATCACTCAACACTCGGCCGAAGGTGTATATTTTTGTGAATCACTCGAGAGCGGCATGGAACTTATGCCTTCCATAGGCTTACCAAGCAATCAATCCTCCTCCTTTTTAACTTTATACCTTTGTAAATATCAAGAGGACTTTTTGGGTGAAGGGTTAGGCTTGGGCTAAAGGTGGGTGGTTGGGTTAGTGGTTAGTAAAAGGGCGAAAAGCGTAAAAAGCGTCGGTTTTCGTAACACACTTTGTTTTTAGTGACTTTTTATTTTGAAGTATTTCTCCAAACAAGCTTTTGTTGTATAGCTTTGTTTGTTTTTAACTTCATCATCATTTTTTTCCCAGTCACATAAAAGAACGAGCTTGCGAAAAACCGAGCTTGTTACTAAAATAAAGGGTGAAAAATAAAAAGGTTTTTGGTGGGTAAAAAGGGTTTAGGGTAAAGAAACGAAAGGTTTAGGCTCAAAGGGGTTAACTAGGGGGATTTTGGGTAGGTGGTAAAAAAATGAAAAATAAAGGTGTAGAAAAAAAATGGTTAGTCCTAATGCCTCCATCATTTACTTACTTGGGTTTAAGTTGGTAAGGACCGGGAATGAATCGTCGTGGCAAGTTCTAGAGTTGTAAGAACGAAGCGGTTATTCACACAAGAAACGAAAAGTGAGCATTTAGTCTAAAGATGTAAATTTGTATGCTCAATAAAGGCTCAAAACTCACTTTTGTGGGAATGGGTTTTAATGTGATCAAGTATATATAATCAAATTTTGACTAGACTTGTTATGCCGTTTCATAATTTTCTTATGTTGGTTCTTGTTATCACGACGCTCTCGGTTGTAAATTTTATAAAAATATAACCTTATTAATCTTGGGATTCCTAACTTAAACTTCAGACAAGTAAAAAGAGAAAAAGAAAAAAAAATTTGAAAAAATTTGGGGTGTTTAGCGGTTCCAATAGAGTTTTGTGTAAGGCTTGTTGTTAGGACTTGCAAAATTTCAAAGTGTTAGCTTCCCCCCCCCCCCACACACTTAAATTACACATTGTCCTCAATGTGTCCCAAAAATAAATTTTTAGGTTGTGTAATGTGGTGTTAAAAAGCAAAGATTTATGTTACTGGCAGTCTGGACACGGCCCCGTGGGGACCGGACACGGCCCCGTGTTCAGGTGCCAGTAAAAGAAATTAAAGAAATGAGACAGAAGCCTGGACACGGGGCGTGTCTGGTGAACACGGCCCGTGTCCACTTACCTGAACTGGGCGTTTTCCTGCAGGTGGCTCAGCACGGGGCCGTGTTGGTTGAGCACGACCCGTGTTGAGCCTTCTGTAATGGGGATTTGTGTCGGGTTGCTTCGTTCTTTGTGCATGGGAGCATTTTTATCGTTCCCTTTTTCATCCATTACCACCACGAGTGTGTTTTATTTATTATAAACCTATCAAACCTTAGAAACCATCATTTCATTGCAAACATAGAGAGACATTTCATAAAAACTAAAGATGAAAATACATAGATATTAAACCATGGAGTTCTTGCCCTATGTCTTATTTTAATTAGCAAAATTTCCAAGAAGCTATTAATCTTGGTTAGATAAGGCTTTTCGAAACTCCTCCTTCCGGGTGTGGCCCTCCTCACATGTCGGCGAGCCACTCCTCCACCTCCCTTGGAAGGAGAAAGGAGGGCTCATTTGCATTAGTTTGAGGAGTTTTGATTTCCGCTGGAATCTCTTGTGGGTGTTCCATGGGAGGTTCTGCTGGAAAGTCTTCCCACCCGGTAGGGTTGTTAACCCCGAGTGCTAAGTTCCAATCCTGTTGTGGAAGGACTGGTTCCATCGGGGGTGCTACAAGAATATTTAACCTCTGGTGCAAGAGGTTAATTTCTTGGAAGCTGCTTTCGAGCCCCACCGTAAGATCGTTAATACGGTCAATTAGGACCTCCTCTACTGACGTCATTTCATCGAGAGCCTCCCTTAATGCTATCACATAGTGCACAAGTGTAGCTTCAACGGAGGGCCTCCTTCCTCTTCGACTGTTTGATGAATGAACGGATGATGTTTCGCTGTTTTCACTCGACATTCTACGAAAAAATAAACCGAAAATAGTTTATTTGATGAAACAGTATCTGGACACGGCCTCGTGCTCATTGAGCACGGCCCCGTGTTCATCTTTCTGCAGAATTTTGAAGCAAGGAATCTTGAAGTTTTAAGTTATTTTCTGAATTTATGTAGGCTTTTTGGGTATTAATAACTTTAAACAATGTTACATAACATGTTTTTACCAAGATTCCTTGAACAAAACTCATTGCTTCCTACCACAAAGGTTGAAGAATTCAAACTTTTAATGGTAGTTCTTGGAGAAAGATGAAAAAGAAGGAAATGGCTAGAAGAGGAAAGGACAAGATGGGTTGTTGGAACCTTCTTTTAGACTTACCTAGGATAGTTTGAGAGAAGATTCCTTCAAATCTTTGTCCCAAGTTGGTCCAAATGTGCAGAATTCTTGGCTGCATTTATAGAAAACGACAGCATCCTGGACACGGCCCCGTGCCCGTTGGACACGGCCCCGTGTGCAGGTGAAATTCTGACACAGTTTGTCCGTATTCTGACGTACTGATCAGAAGGGAATCTTTTGGTGAACACGGGGGCGTGTTGGCTGGACACGGCCCCGTGTCGAGGGCTCGTTTTATGAAGTTGTCTAGTTTTTAAGGAGTTTACCTGTATCGAGTGGCTCTTGATTAGTTGGAACAACCCCAAAGTGCCTAAGATACCTTAATTGTCCTATACCAAGGCGAGAACGCAAGAGGTTGTCGGTGAGGGTGATTCCTATTTTCATTCTAGGTGGACAAGTCCAACCCTTTCCCGGGCTCTCGTTAAAGAAGGTGTATGCCGAATCGCTCAGGTCTATGTATGCATCGAGAAGTCAATGGAGAGTCCTTCACGGCACAATCGGCACAGGGACGACTATCGTCCAAGTCTTTTCTAGGTATGAAGGTATTTTCGGGAGCAACGAGGTTGTCGGAATGCGGTTCCAACATTTCCTCATGGTCATCGTCTTGGGGCGGATCAATAAAATCCTTCCTAAGTTCTTTTGACCAATTTAGAATTAGTTCTTCTAGTTGAAATAACTCGTCAAGGAGCATTTCCCCTAGAATATCTGGCTGGGCGCATTCGAGGGAGAGATAGTGCTTATTTTTACTTTCGCCCCTCTTAAGGTTATAAGGAATTGGTGGGTCTATATAGTGGGGCCTATAATTTAGAAAATAACATTTTAATTCTTCATGTTCGCCTCCACATAATTGACACCACATACCATAAGAGTGCCGAAAGTAAAAAGAATTACTATCACTCATGTTTGTGTCAGAAATTACCAACCGCCGGGATCTCACAGTTCTGTTTTCAGTAAGAGAATCTTGGGCACGGGGGCGTGTTGAGTGAGCACGGCCCCGTGTTTAGCTTACTGTCTGACTTAAAACAGGATTGCCAGTTCCAATGATTGAGCACGGGGGCGTGTTCAGCGGGCACGGCCCGTGCTGAGCTCTGCAGAAGGTGAAAAACTAAGAAAATCCTAAAAAAATTAAAAAGAAAAATAAAAATATGATTCGGCCGATGATTCCTAACTTTCTTAAAATCCTTGTGTCCCCGGCAGCGGCGCCAAAAACTTGATGTGTGTTGGTGTGTATATAATTTAGATATATAATTAAGCCCTTTTTACACCTTTAGCCAAGTTTTAAATTTATAAAACACGATATTCACTAACACTAAACACACATATGGGCAAGTGCGCCCATCGTGGACGTAGTATAGTGTTGGTAAGATACCGAGGTCGTCCAAGGACACAAGAGCTTTTAGTACCGGTTTATCCTCAACGTCTAATCAAATCAAAAAGTTAGAAAAATGTTTTTAAACTAAGAAAATAAAAACTAACTAAATGCTGAAAAATAAAAGTAAAATAAAAACAGATAGACAAGATGAATCACTTGGATCCGACTCGTGTATTAGTATAACCTTTGATTATTTTCGCACTTTTGCACTTGTTTAAGAGATTATCTTAGTTATTGTAGTAGGCCCCTCTTTTGAAGGCGACGTTACCCTCAACCCAGTAGTTTGAGTCAGCAAGTATACAATCCTAAAGGGTTGGATTATTGGAAGATAATGAATTAAGTTACTAATGCAAATTGTGGTAGGCCCCGCTTTTGGCGGTGACGTTACCCTCGGCTAAGTAGTCTGAGTCAGCAGGGATACAGTCCTAAATAGCCGGGTTATAGTATTAATAGTAGTTAACTTATGAGGGGGTCAAAGAGTTTGGATCCCCTCCATCCAATACCTATGGGCATTGAAGGAGATCCTACTAAATTTGACCCAGGTCCCTTGCAGGACCTCTAAACGCTGAACAAGGGCAAGACCCTTACCAAACCGTTCCCTTAACCCCCGATCAGGTAGCCAACATACCTCCATATAGACCGTGGAGATATGAATGGTGAAAATCTTTTATTTTATATAGACAGTAAAATAATGCCAAGACACCACGGACAAACGATAAAGAAAGATCACCTTCAACATAAGCAACTAATTATTAAAGTCATTAATACAAAACCAAATAAAAAGTGCAAAAGATTAAAAATAAAAAGTATTATACTAAACACTTGTCTTCACCAAGTGATGTAAGAGGCTTAGGCAAACATGGCCTTGATTGTCAAGAACTCTTACTATCAATCTTGGATCCCGAGACGACTCACACACTCTACGATGGACAATGGATGATGGTGGTGGATGATGGTGTTATGGTGGTGGTGGGTGGTGGATGAAGTGTGAGAGAGGTGGTGTGCTAAGGGATGAGTTGGAATGAAACCAAGCACTCTTATTTATAGGCTGAATAGAAGGCTGGGCACGGCCCCGTGTCCGCTGGACACGCCCCCGTGCCCGTCTGACACTCTCTCTCTTCATTAATTGTAATTCGCAATTACAATTAATGCGCCTGCTGTACTTTCGCCATGCCCCCGTGCTCACTGGACACGGCCCCGTGGTGGGCAATAGAAGCTTCTACAGGTTTGTCTTTTCTGCTGCTTCTTGGGCACGGCCCCGTGCTGGCTGAGCACGGGGCGTGTTCAGGCTTCTGTTTTCTCTTCTTTGCTTGGGAGGATGCCGTTGAGGGTTCGGGCAGTCTACTTTTATTCCTTTTCTTGTATTTATGTTAGAATTAGCTGTCTTTTTGCTTCTTTTGTGAATTTGAGCTCATTTCATCCTGGAAATACAAAAGGAAGACAAAAACACTCTTTTTCCAACATTAGTACTTAAAAAGGGTTAGTTTTATGCCTTATTTGATGTAATTTATATGTTGCATTTTACACACATCAATCGACAAGAGTAGGTTAGTGTTTTACGTGCATCAAATCCGGTGTGTCTTATACTGGTTCTGAATTTACAGAGCCCAAACATGGCTTCATGGATAATGGCAACTCAAAAAACCAAAACCATAAAACTTCAGCTGCATGTACACATTCATTAAAGAAGGATGGATTTCAAATATGGAGTTTGGGTCGATTCTTTGACGGTGGTCAGGCATCGTGACGACAAGCGAGCGGGCGAGAGGTTGGTGCGGTAATTATCGTTCTTGCCATAATTTTGTGACATGTTCTATTAGTTAATTCTTATGATATCAGCTATTTTTAATGGTTCAGGTGTCTGTCGCATATTTTCTTACATCATAATTGACTATCTTTGGATACAATGTGTTGTAACAGGTTATAATGGGCACGCAAGATAGAAGGTGTTGGTGTGTTTGCAGTTGAGCTGTTTTTAACAAAAGATATTGTCATCTCTATCTCCATCTTCTAAACCTAAAAAACAGTCAACGACAGATCTTCTTTGATTCGCAGGGAAGGGAAGGCAAGGTTTAATCAGCAGGTAAGCTTCGATTAGCCACCATTTCTTCTCTATTACATTTGAATTGTTGCTATTATGGTCGTCGAAAATGTGATCTCGAGCGAACATGACCGCGAATTATGTGACTATGCCCGTTGATCTCTGAATTTCTGAATGGAAAAATGCTTATAAATTGAGAAATATATAGTCATAGTTGGGAAGAAACAAGAAACCTGTTTCTTCTTTTTCAAAATAACCATTTTTTAAATCATCACCCGAATCCATTCTGACCCGAACCCTTTTTTAAGATCGGCTCATGCTGACCTGAACCTGTCCAAACCTGGCATGCCAGCCCATTTTGCAAGGTCATTCTTAAGTAAGTTTTTGACTTAAGGGTAAATTTGTTTGTAAATTATTAATGTTGCAGTATATGCTTCAAGTTCTTTTGAGTTTTCTCTTTTGTTATGTGTCATATTCAAATGAAAAAAAAGTGACATGACTGCAAATTTTGTTTAGAGGTTAAGAGTTGTTTTAAGTGTTTATCTTCTATCTTTGTGTGGAGGTTCGTTGTGTATTCTAGAGGATAGATAAGCAAGTGCAAAAATGGGAAAAGCATCGAGAGATAAAAGGGTATCATACTATCATTTTTGTTTTCATATCTTTTTATTTGTGATTGATCTCCTTTATAGTTTAATGTGCACATAGGATATCTATTACCGCAAAGCAAAAGAAGAAGGCTGGCGTGCACGAAGTGCCTTCAAGCTCCTTCAAATTGATGAGGAGTTCAACATCTTTCAAGGTACATTTCATATCAACTCACTCTGAGTTATTATCATTATTGAAATGATTTTTTTACCATGATGCAATGCAATTCTCATTTGGCACCTATGTTTGTTGTAGGAGTTAACGAGACCACCTACAAGCCAAACATGGATGTTGTATCCAACTCAACCTGCACCACTAATTGCTTGGCTCCTTTGGCCAAGGTACAACTTTATTTTAGTTTTCTGCAATTGTGATTTGTAGGAACGTTGTACGACCTAAACGAGTCGATCAGAAGAGTTTTAATCCGAATCAAAGGCGGAAGTCAGTGATACGGACTTGATTACAGCTTGATTCACTTTAAAATGTCTCTTGTATTGATATGATAGTATTACAACACCTGGAGACAATCCGGCAGAGCTTCGCTACCGAATTCTGAATCGTTACATATGAAAGACCAAGAGCTCCTATATATAGGCATGCCAGTCCACATGAACTGACCGTCCCACTTCACATGGACTGGCTTTGCCACTTCACATGAACTGGCTTTGCCACTTCACATGGACTGGCTTTGCCACTTCATGTGAACTGGACCAAAATCCCTATAACCCTATTTTCTTGACTACTGAGCTCTGGTTTATCCTTTCTAATTACAATATAACTGTAGGACCGGTTTTGACGCCGTTCGATTGCGTAACGAACGTTTCACGTGCGGAATCCGTGAACGTGCGTGACCGAACACACAATAACGTACTACTAACGTGATTCCATTGAGAAATATGACAATTCCGGTACAAGATTCACGTTTACAACCACTTTCTCTCTCTAGACTTTCTCTCTCTAAACTTGGATCTCCAAAAGTACAAATGTGGAGGAAAGTCTTCTAAAACCCTTACTAACTTCTAATCTTATGTCATCAACATCCTATTTATAGGCCTTGGAATTAATGAGACTTCTCATTAATTACCAAAACGCCACCTTGCTATTTCTAACTAATTGTGACATTATGCGCTTGATTTCTTCCGGCTTTTCACTACGACTCGAATTGACGAAGGCGATAGACAATAAATGCATCAACAAACTCCCCCTTGTTTATTGCCGCAGTCAATTCGTAGTGAAACTCGTAGCGACTTGTCTTTCTTTAAATAAGACTCGAACGAGGATGTAGTCGACAGACAACTGCACCAACAGACTCCCCCTTGAATGTTGACGGAATCTTCAGTGAGAGTCTTCAAACATGACACTCTTCAATCTCGATCGGTCTTCTTTAGGATCTCTTCCTGGAATCATGTACCCGGATCCTTCTCTCTCTTTTGAGTCTTCTTGCTTGAACAGAATCCCGTTGGATCTGTCATCAGCTTCCATTGCTCTCTTTCTTCAGAATCTTCAGGCTCCCCCTTTCGTCAAGCTTCCGTGCTTTTGGGATCGATGCCTGGCTTTCCGTATCAACAAACTCAGAAACCTACATATCTCAACCTCTCTTATTACAAATCAATAAAGTTGTGATTCAACTTAATGAATCAACTAAACATTTGAGACTCTTTTACATTTAAAAATTGATCAACTTTGAAACATTCCAAAATCTGATTCAAATTAATGAATCATCTTAAACATTTCAAACCATTTAACCAACCTGTCTGTTCATCATGTTTAGCCATTGAGATTTTGAATATCAGCTTTTCACCATCAGTTGTCGAAAATCTTTTTGGATTTTTCATACTATGAAACATAAATGCAAAGACAGAAATTAAATGTAGAAAAGAAATATGTACAAACATATTTTTGTGAGTTTGTGCAAGAGGATCATATCAGTTTTTGAGACACATCACAAGTACCGTTAAGCTTTTAATCGTTTTAAGTTTTAAACAATTTACCTAGATTGTCAGTATATTGATCCACTTTAAATTTTCACACAAATTTCAATTGATTCGAGATACGATATTAATGTTTTAGAAACTTGAACTTAAATGTGTATCACTCCACTTGAATATACTCCCGTATCCAGATCCCAATGTTCAGTCTTACAGGTGTGTATACCACAGATGATATCTGTTAAGGGGTTATGTGCGAGGGCCGTGAGAGCTCAGGTCGATACTTCCGTATACGCAGAGAGATGACGGCTTCGACTTTCGGTGGGTCCCCTTTAGAGGATCTTTTGTTACAACAGCAGTGACTATCAATTTTATTGTTTTATCAACTTGCTGAGGGTTGTGCTTATATTTCAAAGCATTTTGCAGAAAGTATTATTCGGGGACTAGGTCAGTATTTCCATACAGCAGAAGTCCCGGAATAATACCCCAGATATCACTGAGTATAAAGACCTAGTATCTCAGAAAGAGGGATCTTTCAAACAAGATTCCGGGGGTTACCCATATATCCAAGAATAGTTACCCACGAATTAAGCAAGTTTGAATTTAGGTTTATATCTCATTTCAATTTACTAAGTGTGCAAAAATCTACCGACACATCCGTAGTAAGATTGTTTATCACTTTTAAACATTACATATCTTTAGCGTGTTGTGATAGACCACTGATGTACTACCATTTCCTCTATTTCGCAACAAATCTCGTTTTTAAATTTTTCAATGTTTTTGACATTTTCAAATTTTCTAATTTTTTTAAAATTTTTCTCCCCCTAAAATCAAAATATGTTTCAATTTTGATTTTCTGGGTAAATTTGAAAACAAACTGTACAAAACTTGACAACTTGATGAGAATTACTTCAATTCTCCATCCACCTGACGTAAACAATCAGAACTCCCCCTCACAACAAACTGTTTTCCCATTATGATTTCAAAACACTTAAGTTTGTTTTAATCAAAATGGTTTTTCCGGAAAAATTAGTTTGTTTACCAATCATTTGTAGGTTCGGGGTCACTTCATCACATTGTTTTCTTCATACACATGACAGATTTTACAGTTTCAGTTTTAGATCTCAAATATCACTTGTAGAAAATCAAGCACAATTTAATGTCCCTGATTTACCACATGTAAGGCGAAAATCACCAGAGTGAAATTTCTCAAGAAATGTGCCGATTCATGTTCCACGCTTACCAACCTGGGAACTCCGGCAAGTCAGGTTTTTCATTTGAACAGTTTCACCCAAGCCTGACTGTCCTTGGGTGATTTTGAATTCTTGTTCATCAATGGTGGAAAGTTTGCATCATCCATTGATAAGCCTGAATTCTCAGTTTTTACCTCAATAACTGGCTCTTCGGGTTTTGACGCACCAGAATCATTGCCTGAATGTGGCTTGTCTGACTTTGACGAGCCAGATTCATCGCCGACATGTGGCTCCTTTGCTTCCGAAGAAACAAATTCATCGCCACAGAATGTTACCTTCTTCTTTTCCTTTTTCGTCCTCAGATTTGTATCTGATGAATTCATCTTGCTTGACTTTGCAATCGAGGAAGTTGATTCATCAGCACTCTTATTCGATCTGTCGGGTGAACCCGAGGACAAAATCTTCTCCAGATATTCTCTGGCCTTCTTCCTCTTCTTTCGCAGTTTGTCTTTTTGCCCCTGAGAAAGCTTCACTTTCTTTTCTTGAACTTTAGGTTCTTGGACCTTCTGTTCTTTAACTTTCTGGTCTGAAACTCTCAGTTCCTTTGGCTTGACAGTGACTGATTTCTTTGCCAATTTCTGAGAATTAACCCTCAATCTTTCATTTGATTTCCTTGGGCAATTCTTGGCAATGTGTCCTTTGATTTGACAATTATAGCATCTTCTTGTCTCAAATCTCTGTCTCTGGCAGTTAACAGCAATGTGTCCTTGATAGCCGCATCGGTAACACATTCTGTTATCATACCAATTACCATCTTCATACCAAACGCTCAGATCAAAGCACTGTTTGGCTTGGTGATACTCTTTCCTCTTCTTGATTGTTGGATTTGTCTTTTGAGCACTGTGGTCAAACCTGCACCACTTATTACCAACAATTTTTGAGTTTTCGGTTTTCAATTTTTGTGATTTTTGATTGCGATTGGAAGATTGATCTGATGAGCTTTTATTTTTGTTTTGAACATTTTTTGAATTTTTAACAATTTGTTTTTGTTCAACAATCTTCTTAACAGGTTTTTGCTTTGAGCATTCACCTATTTCAGTAGATTGCAAAACAGTATTTTTGAAATTTTCTTTTAATTGTAAAAACAATTTTTGTTTTTCAATTTTTTCATTTTCATCATCAGATTTCTCATCGCAATCTTCAACTTTGACATTGTCAAAGTTTGTGACATCGTCACTTATTGGAATTGAATTGATCGGTTTTGGGCATGAAATATTCACATACGCTGAAGAAGTCACAAAACCTTTCTATTTATTTTCAAGCTCGTTGATTTTCTTTCGAGCTTGCTCTCCTTCTTTTTCAAGTTGAATAATCTTCTGAAGATGAGAATTTATCATTTTTTGCTTTTCGATGTTATTTTTACTAAACACATTCCTCCCATCTTCAAGAATCTTTATTTGACTTTGAAAATCTTTTTCGAATTTTACTTTTTCATTTTCTAAAATTTTTATTTGATTTTTCAAAACATTTTCTGAATTTTTAAGATTTTTGTTTTCTAATGTCAAACTCTCTAAATCCCTCAAGAGTTTGGCATTTTCTGATTTTAGATTTTCACAATTTGAGCACTTCTCGATCATCTTTTCAGCTTCGGCTTTCTTCTCCACCTTGATTGCTGAAATTTCTTTAACCTGCTCCTCTTCCTCTCGAACATTTTCCTCAGATTTGAATTCTACTTTATCAGTTGCTGCTTTATTCTTTCGGAGTTCAAGTTCTCGTTCTTCAATCTTCTCGATAAACAAGCCCAAAGTCAAGTTTAAATGTATCTTTTTCAAATCTAACAAATACGTTCTCCACATATCACCCGGTAAAGCATTTCCCAATTTGTCAACCCATTCCTCATTGGTCTTGGTTATCTTCAATCGCTCCATCTCCCAATACAACTCGATATATCTTTTGATCAATTCTTCAGTTGATTCCCATTGATACCTGTAAAATTATTGAACTTGTTCAGTGCGATATAAATTTCAGAATCCATTTTCGGTATTAAAAGATTCACAATGACGAATTTTCAATCAATAGTGAAATTCAGACAAACAAACGACTATCCGATTGAATATCAAAGACTAAGTGACAGTGGATCGAGTGGAAATTCGGTCGAGCGAGTGTGCGAACTGATGATGATTTTCAAACGACTTGGGTCAAAATTTGTTTTTATCTTTATACAGTCGCACACACAGCACGTCTCTTTTTATCCCAGTGAACCTTGACACAACTATCACTAATATTCTTGACACTTTTATCCGTCGCTAATAACAGTTCCTTCTTTGTTAACCAAAACAACAAATAACACTCAACTCTATTCCAGTTCAGAATTAAACACCTGTTAACCGAAATCAGTCCGACGCACTGAATTTTAACTGAAATCGACCAATACAAACTGAAATTCTTAATCGACACTCCAAAAGACACTGAAACGCGTTCAAAGTGAACAAACTTTGATCCGAAAACAGCAAGTTCAGTACAGTTTCAGATCTGATACCAATTGTAGGATCAGTTTGACCTCTAGAATGAGTCAATTTGAGCAATACACACTAATTGAGTGGCGGAAACACTCAATTAGAGCAGAATCAGTAAGAAAGAGTAGAAAATAGATGAAGATACGTTGCAGATACTTTAACTACTTGCTTCTCATTCACTTTGACTTGAAATTTCGGCAGAGTAACAGTACACTTTCAGATCTGACCATTTGAACTGAGAAGCACACAAGCCTATATATAGGCATTCCTGACCGTTTGAAATAACACACACATTTCAAACGGCCGGCTTACAGACCCTTCCGTTTGAAACTCAAACGGACTAGTTTCAAACGGACAGCCAATAAACAAACTTAAACTTTACATATTTGATCCCTAGACAATACAAACTTGACATATTAAGACCCTAGACTTAAGACATAGGCTTTAGACATACTGCACCGACAAACTCCCCCTTGGATAGAGCCGCAGTCTTCAGTCTTGGTCTTTAGGTCTTTGAACAACTCTGTATTTCTCTTCCTTTGGTTTTGGCTTTCTACTTAGCGCAACTCTGATCTTTTCATTCTTTTTCTTCCACGCCTTTTCTTCTTCAAGCTGTTGCTTCATAAACTTTCCTCTATTCTCTTCCATCCTTTGTTTTTTACGTTCACGATCACGCTCCGCTTTCTTCTTCATCTTCTCGTCTAAAGACCACCACGAAGATTTCCACTTGCTTTCTGAGTTAATACCTTTCTGAAAGCACAATGAAACTACACGTTGGAATTGTAGCGCTTGATCTTTATCTTCTGCTTTATAACGAATCTTGTGAATGAACAAGCATTCGATGTCTTTTGCCGAGCAGTTCACCAACCACATAGGATCATAAACATGAATATTTCTAAGTTCATCACCAGCTCTGTAGGTTATGATCGCCTCAGTTGTGATACAGCTGTAAACCCAATCAATAAAGCCTTTGTAGAAATCTTGCTCCATTTCTGGCATAGGAATTGTCGTCATGGTTCTTGGAGGCTTTACATTCAGAATGGTTTCAGTAACACCAGTCACTGGATCAACTCTTTGAACACGTCTAGGCCGATGAGGCTTCCACTTCCGAAAACCTTTAAGAGTCTCGTACTTAATATATCCCCACATCGCCTTATCATTCTGCCTAACTTGATAATCCAAGGTTCTCACTTGAGATAATTCATCGACGTCCCACCATGGTAATGACATAATGTCATATAGACGTTTGAAGTATTGGACGCCATATTCTCTACGAATAGCGTAAGCATTCACTTGAGGCAGATATCCCCAACTTATAATATCACCAAGAGAAATAGTTCTATCACGTTGGAAAAACTTCAAAGGCCTCTTGAACTTTCTCTCATGACTGTCTTTAAACCACTTTGAACGATCTTCTTTTTCAGCATTTGATTGACTTTCTTTTTCAGCATCTTTCTTCATGTTTTCAAATACATTTTCATTCACAGCTTCAGTCACCTTTTGTCGCAACTCTTCTCTGTTTTCTGCTGCGAAGAACTCCATTAAAGTTGGAAGTTTTGATGTATCTTCAGGTACATCTTCATTATCAGAACAATCTTCTACTTCAACTCTATCATATTGATCAGCATCTTCAACATAATCATACTTATAATCTTTCTGTTTATTTACGTCAAATGATTCCAAATCTTCTTCAAGATCAAAAGGAATCTCAGGATTTACATCTTTCAACATCTCCCTATACACATCTAAACGCAAGAACAAAGGTTCAGAATGTTCTACTATCTGAGTCTTATCCGACTCCCCCTTTCCAGAAGCTTCACCACTTTCTTCATTCACAGTGTCGTTCATCAAATCTTCAACGACTTTTTCATTTGAAGCTTCGGAGACTCTAACACATGAACCTCCTGCAGCGTCATCATCGTCATCACCTTTAGAACTGTGACTGCTTGCAGAATATACAAACTCATCCTCATCATCATCTTCATCATCCTCTTCATCTTCGCCACCAATTAATCCAGGCGTTGGAGTTTCTTCTTCGAATAAGCCAGGAACTGCAGATATAGGCTCAGGATTATCGATCACCATCGAAAGTACAAGAGACATTTCAGGCATTGCTGAACTTCCTTCAACCCCTTTACCCTTATCTTTCATCTGCCTTTCTAATTCTGCTTGACGTTCTGCACGAAGGTCTTCTAGCTTCAACTCTTCAAACTTTTGATCAACTGACATTCCAAGCAAACTTTTGACCACTCTATTCAGCATATATAATTCATGGTCACTTACTGCTTTAGCTGCTGCAAGCTCTTTGTTTTTAAGCTTGAAATATTCGTTCTGACAATCACGACGATTCTTCTCTTCTTCAAGCTCAGACACGCGAACTTTTAGAATATCAATTTCAGTTTGATCTGTTTCAACCTTCTTTTCTAACCCTTGTACACGATTCACAAGCAGTTTTTCTCTATCAGCTGCCTTCTTATTCTCAGCTGCCAACCTTTTGTTCTCTGCTATCACATTCTCAATTTTCTTTTCCAATTTCAACACTTGCGAATTATTTGCAAAGTCGAAATCTACGTCTAGTAAATTATCTTGCGGTGTCAGAAGACCTTTACTCGAAGAACCAGGTTGTACTTGGGTGAGTGGAGGTGTGCCGAAGATATCTTGTGAAGTGTAATATGGTTGTTGTGGTGGTGGTGTTGTTTGTGGAGTATGTAATGGTTGATTCGGGGGTGTAGGAAGTCTGGGTGGAGATGATTGTTGTGGAGGTGTAGGTTGTCTTGGTGGGGATTGGTGAATAGGTGATTGTGAAGGTGTAGGTTCACGTGGAGGTGTTGGAGGTGTTGGAGGTTTTAGACTTTGTACTTTAGGTTGCTTCTTCTTCACATTCTTCTGAGGTTTCTTTGAGAGTCTAATCTTTGGCGTTGTTTTCTTTCGACTTGCATCTTTCTTTTTTCTTCTAGGAGTTGATTGTGATTCAGACACATGCTCGGGTGAAGGAATATAAGGTATATCATCATCTTCTTCTAGCCTCTTCCTTTTTCTGAGTATTCTTTCATTTTCAATCTCTTCCTCCATTCTTCTCTGACGTTCAAACTCATCTACAACTTCATCTTCTGAAGAACTGGAAGAACTAGTCATGTCTTTATCCACGTCATCACCTTCAATATCATCAATCACTTTCTCTTTCTGAATGTCAGACGTAACAATCTGCACAACATTCTCAACAAAATCTGTATCAGTTGTAAACAATTCTGCATTAATTTCTATATTTTCAGCATCAGCCACTTCTTGCTCCTTTTCAACATTTGCAGCTGATACATCTTCATCAGGCTCATCAACCAAGGACATTTGAGTTGCTTTCTTTTGTTTCTTTTTCGGTTGTGAAGAAGATTCTTTGCCTGATTTCACAGTAGGAGTAGTTTTCCTTGACTTCTTCTTTTCTTCTTTCAAGAACCATTCACTTCTCTTAGATATGAAACTTTTAAGGATCTTCAGCTCTTCTTCATAACTTTTCTCTTTTCTTTCTTCCTCGTTTCTCCAATGCTCATGATTCTCAGGATCAGGATCCTGATAGTTGCTATCTTTAATTGCTCCAAATAATTCAGCAGATTTAGTCGGCTCTGGATGTTTTGGATGATACTTGGCTAAAGCTCTAGTCGAATCATTATCCATGTGTGATAACACCAAGAGATCATTTACTTCATCTAAACTCATCAACTTTGGCGGCTTCTGCATGGTTCCCAGTTCGTTTTCTAAGTTGACGTTTTGCATGATGCTCGCCGGACTTTGAGTAGCACCAACTCCCGAAAACATGTTGTAAAAATCCTGATTATCCATTTCAAATGAAAACACTCTTTCAAATGAATTGTATATTTTCAAACGGACTGCTAATGTTCAAACGGTGAAACAGTCTCAAACGACAGATTATAGTTCACACAACAGTTTCAAATGGACAGTCACTTTTCAAACGATGGGATCAAGTTCAAACGGTGAGATCAGTTTCAAACGGTGGGATCAGGTTCAGACGGTGGGTTTCAAACGATAGGATCCATTACAAATGATGGGATTCAATTTCAAACGAGGGAATCAACTTTCAAACGATGGGATCAACTTTCAAACGATGGAACCTGATTTTTCAAACGATGGGATACACATTTCAAACGGACACCATATCTTCGTTCAAACGGAAGGTAGTTTTCAGTCAATTTTTCTAACTTTTAGGTTGAATCAAGATCTGATATTCACAAGGATTGATTAGTAGATAGTTTCACACACTCTGTCAAAAATTCCGTCCAATTTAACCGGCCAAATGTTCTGTAGTCCTTTTCTGAGCTGAAAAACCAACTGATTCAAGTGTAATCACTCACAACTGGCTCTGATACCAATTGTAGGACCGGTTTTGACGCCGTTTGATTGCGTAACGAACGTTTCACGTGCGGAATCCTTGAACGTGCGTGACCGAACACACAATAACGTACTACTAACGTGATTCCATTAAGAAATATGACAATTTCGGTACAAGATTCACGTTTACAACCACTTTCTCTCTCTAGACTTTCTCTCTCTAAACTTGGATCTCTAAAAGTACAAATGTGGAGGAAAGTCTTCTAAAACCCTTACTAACTTCTAATCTTATGTCATCAACATCCTATTTATAGGCCTTGGAATTAATGAGACTTCTCATTAATTACCAAAACGCCACCTTGCTATTTCTAACTAATTGTGACATTATGCGCTTGATTTCTTCCGGCTTTTCACTACGACTCGAATTGACGAAGGCGATAGACAATAAATGCATCAACAATAACGCACTTGAATTCTTCAGTATCTACTACGGACTGATATTGACGAAGGCGATAGACATTACTGCACCAACAAACTCCCCCTTGGATATTGCCGTAGTCAATCTCGTAGCATCTTGTCTTTCTTTCTCTCTTTGAGTCTTCTTGCAGGTTTGATATCATCAGCAACCGCATACTCCCTCTTTCTTGAACAGAATCCCCGTGGATCTGTCTTCAGCTTCAGCTTCTCCTTTCTATAAACTCTTTTCTTCATCAGGCTCCCTCTTTCGTCAAGCTTCCGTGCTTTTGGGATCGACACCTTGCTTTCCGTATACAAGCTCTTCTGGAATAGTTACATGGCTCCTTGAATCCACGCTTCCTCTTGCGTTGGGCTCGTCTTCAGACTCCCCCTTAGACTCGGCTGTCGGGATCGTATTCTGGAATCACATCTACAATACTCAAACGTTCATAAGTAACAATGTTTTGAATATTCAAATGTCCAGGAATCGTAATCCTGGCTCTATTCAACTTTCTAAAACACTCCCCCTATCAACAATCTTTATTGATTTGGCAGTATTTAAGAATCCAACATCGAAAACTGACTCTTTTCAACATATTTTAACAATATGAGCATCCAAATCCCTCATAGTTAATCACCCAAGTCCAACTTAGTGACCCTAGAGATATCACAAACTGTTTTTGATTTTTGATTTTAAAAAACTTCAAGTTTCAAATTAATGAACTTGTTTTATTTTCAGAAACACAATCAGCATACTTAGATTTTGAAACTCAGTATCCCAGACATCGGTTGTCGAAAATAAAGCAGAAATCAAAATCTTTTTGTATTTTTCTGAAACATAAAGCAGTAAAGAAAATATTTACTAACATATTTACAGACAATATTTTTGTTTGAGTTTGCGTCAGCGGATCATATCAGTTTATGACAAATCACTAGTACCGTTGAGCTTTAAACACTTTAAGTTCTAAACGATTCACTTAGATTGTCAGTATATTGTAACATCCCAAAAATATGAATTATTAAATTTGCAAATTAGATTGCAAATAAATTAGTAAAATAGACTAACTAGGAATGACACTAACCTAGTTAGTTGATTACTTATGAGTAGTTAAGAGATAAAACAAATAAAAACAAAAGTTGAGGGGCCAAATGTGTTAAAATTGAAACTAATTATATTAAAACAAAAAAAAATAAAAAAACTCAAACACACTGGTGTGTGTTGAGATCGAACCAGACAAGGGGAAAGGGGCGACCAGGCTCTTCAAAACCCTAGTTCACACAAAACTCCTAAATTGAAGGTTCAAAATTAATCCAAAACGAAATCCGAGCTGAGATTAGTGATCCTCTCTGCAAAGGGGTTGTAAGGTATGTAAAATTCGATGTTAATTCTCTGTTTGAAATTCTCATGAAATTGGGAAATCCGAAATTAGATGTTGCGTGTTTGTTATTTGGATAGAATAGGGATGATATGGTGTCTAGGAGTGAAACCTAGACAATAACATGTGAAATCATGTATAAATTCAGGAAATTTCATGAACTCATTGAAGGTGGTTCATGGGTTTTGTGAGAAAATGATGAACACTAGGGTTTTGAGCATTATTCTAGTGTAACATGGTTCATAGGAAGAGACTGCTGAAATCTGAATGTTAAACCCTATATATATGAAAGCTTGATTGATGTAAATTCGGGTTAAATGATAAGTTAGGGACTTGTTATATAATCATGTAAAAAATATGCCCTTAAAGTGTTTGTTGAAATGCCTCAAAGAAGGCTCGAAACTGGAATTTTGAAGTTGAAACGCCTAATTGTGATGTTTTGGCAATTATGCGATATGTGATTAAAAAGAGTTCTAAACGCGATATAAATTGAACTCTATAGGAAAGGATACCGGGACGTCGAGTGGACAAGCCGGTGGTGATTTGCGGTTGAAGGGCGTGCACTAAAGGTATGTAACTTGACTTGTTACATTAACTGAATTGTTATTAAATTCTGCGTAGACGCAATGTAGAATAGATGTTGTGGTGATTTTAGTGACCAAGATCGCTACTTCAATTAATAGAGTTAGAATTGATAAGGAACCGTTTGGTAGTCATCATATTGGAGGTTTTCCACAAGATGAGCCAACGGGTCGGATAATTGTGTAAAACGTAGCATTAGTGTTTTAATTAGATAACAATGGCGATATCAATCACTAAAGCATTGAACCATGGAAATTGGTAAGGAAATGCGAGTTGTACTAAGCCCCGGATGATGGGCATAAGGCGCCATAAACTTATTAGTAAAATGGTAGAAAAATAGGTAAAGTTAGAATGGGTCGAATAAATGATAGTATAGTGACTTTTAGCCGTATGATCGGTGAGTCAAATGTTGGTATGATAGTCGTAATGAGCATGTCCGTAATGAATTTACAGACATATAGGGAAGAAATAGCCTAAAACGACATGTGGATTTGGGCGAAATCAACAAAATAGTCAAATAGCAAAGTTACAGAGTCCACCGTAAGTTAGGGTCCCCACCGTAACTTACGGTGGAAAACAAAAACGTTACGGTGGTTCACTACTGTATTACGGCATATCAGAATCACACAGTGTCTACCGTAACTTACGGTAGACATCGTAAGTTACGGTAGAGCCCAGAAAACTTTGTATTTTATTTTTTTCACATTTCGATGTCGGAACTTGTTTTATGTACTATATTAATGTCAAAACTAATGTTTTTAGTGGTTTTGACCCTAGGTGACGAAGTGGATCATACGGATGGCGGTCAAGCAAGTTTTGAAGAACCGAACACACTTTAGAAGCTTCCGTGATATCTAAATTTAATAGACAATGTTTTGAAATGTAATCAATTAGCTAAACAGCTTATGAATGTTTGAAATAGTTGTTAGTTGACTAATGTTTTGCTACTTATGAACTATATCTGTGGAACTTATGTCATAATTGAACGTCTTTTATGTATAATTGCATGGATTATTATTAAATTCAAGTAATAATTAGACGGGTGTTACATATACTTGTCCACTTAAATTTTCACACAAACTTCAATTGATTCGAGATACGAGATTAGTGTGTTAAGAACTTAAACTTATTCGCGTGCCCCACCTCAGAATATACTTCCGTATCTAGACTCCTATATTCAGTCTTACAGGTGAATGTACACTAATGGTATCTGTAAACGGGTAATGCGAGACCATGAGAGCTCAGGCTAGAACTTCCGTTCGTACAAAGAGATGATGGCTCGACTTTAGGTGTGTCCCGTTTGGGGATCTTTTCTTCAACAGCACATGATGAGCATTTTGCAATGTTTCATCATTTGTTATGTTGAGGGTGAGCTTTAGAATTAAAGCAAGTGCAGAGCATTATACGAGGACTAGGCTATTGCTCCCGCAAAATCAGAAGTCCAGGTATAATACCCCAGATATCATCACCCACAAAGACCTAGTATGTCAGAAATAGAAAGCCCTTCAAACAAGATTTCAGGGGTTACCTATATATCCAAGAGATGTTCCCCACGAAATAAGCAAGTATTTGATATTTAGGTTTATATCTCGAATACAATCTACTAAGCGTGTAAAAATCTACTGGCATATCGTCAGTGAGATCGTTTATCACATTAAAACATTCCATTTCTTTAGCATATTGTGATTGTCTACTGATGTACTATCATTTCCTCTTTTTACACAAACACTCTTTTTGAAATTTTTAATGTTTTTGTCAGTAGGTTTTTATCATGTTTTTGGATTTTTCAAATTTTCTAACATTTTTTTGGATTTTCTGAAAATTCTTTCTCCCCCTAAAATGCAAAATCATTTAAAGAAAATTTGACAAACCGATACTAATAGCTTTGTCCCGCCATCCATTTTCTGCATCTCATGCTCTGTTTTGCAGAAAACATAACGTACCCCCATGATTTACAACACGTTGATTTTTTATAGTTTGAAAACCGTTTTTCAATCTTGTGAAATTAATCATGTTTGTTCCGCCGTGAGGGTTTCGACATATTCACTTAGAACTCCCCCTGGCAACAAACTATTTTCCCATTATGATTTCAAAACACTTAAGTTTGTTTTAATCAAAATGCTTTTTCCGGAAAATTAATTTTGTTTGTCATTTCACAAACATGGGGATTAACTCATCATCTTGTTTTTTTAACCATTTTTTAAAAATTTGACATTTTTCACGAACTTTCCCATTTGTAAGAAAGTTAAAACAAGTACAACTTAATGTCCTTGATTAACCCCTTGTAAGTCGAAATATCACAATTACCAACTTGTGAATTTCTCAAGAAAGATATCGATTCCTACTCCCCAATTACCAACCTGGGAGTTCCGGCAAATCAAGATTTTAGACAAAGACTGGTGACACCCAAGCCTGATTAACCATGGGTGCATCTGAGTTCTTTTCACTCGGTGTGTAAGTTCCCTTCTTGGATTCATAAAATTCTTTAACCCCTTTGGCTTTACCATCAGCCATCTTACCAAAAATGCTTTTCACTTTGTCATTGAAAGCCATTTCGACATCAAATTCTTTCTTTTCAGAATAGAACTGATTTCCAACTTTTTGTGGTTTTTTATCACGATTGGATGATTAAACTGATGATCTTGTATTTTTGTTTTGAAAAGTTTTTGAATTTTTATCATTTTGTTTTTGTTTTACATTCTTCTTAAAAGATTTTTGCTTTGAGCATTCACCTTTTTCAGTAGAGTGTAAAACAGTATCTCAAAAATTTTCTTTTAATTTCAAAAATATTTTCTTTTTCTCTTCTTCATCATCAGGTTTATCATCACAATCTTCAATTATGACTTTGTCATAATTTGTGACGTTGTCACTTATTGGAACTTCATTAATCTGTTTTGGACATATATGATCAAATAACACTGATGAAGTCACAAAACCTTTCAATTTCTTTTCTAGATCATCAATTTTATTTCTAGCAATCTCAACTTCTTTCTCAAGTTGAGTGATTTTCTCAAGATGAGAATTTATTGCTTTTTGATTTTCAATTTTATTTTCTTCTAAAATAGATTTTTCAGTTTGTAAAACTTTTATTTGACTTTGAAAATATGTTTCTTTTTCTTTCAAATTTTTGTTTTCTAATTTTATCCAAAACACATCTTCTTTTTCTAAGATTTTTATTTGATTTTTCAAATCATTTTCTGATTTTAAAAAATTTCTGTTTTCTAATGTCAAACTGTCCATATCTTTTAACAGTTTGACATTTTCAGATGTTAATTTTTCACAATTTGAGCACTTCTCAGGCATCTTTTTAGCTTCAACTTCCTTCTCATCCTTGATAGCTGGAATTTCTTTAACCTGTTTTTTCTCAGTAACGGCTTCTTTCAAAACTTCTTTATTCACAACAACTTTTTCTTCAACTTTCTCTTCTTTTTCTTTCACTTTAGTTTCAACAGCAACTTTCTTCAACTCATCCATCATTCATTCAACGTTCTTCTTCATCCTCTCTTCATATCTTCGTCTAATTTTCACAGTCATGACATCTCTAACAAGTTTCTTCAGATTTTTCTCATAATTTTTATCTTTTTCACGTTTTGAATAAAACTCGCCAGATAAAGGAATTACTGCAAGAACATCTTCATAATCTATTTCCCTCTGATAGACAACTGGTTCACCATCTCTATTGACATAACACTCTCGCTCCTTATCCCATCTTTTACAGCTGACAGCATCATCATACTCTTCTTGCATTTCATCAATTCTGTATCCAACTATATTTCTTTCTCTCATTGTTTTCTCCTTCAAAATCTCTTCTCTGGTTTTCTCTTTGATTTCAGCCATGATGTTTTCTCCTCGAATCTCAGCACCTTTTAATCACCTGAATCAAACAAACAAACAAACACAATCAGTTTAAACAATATCAAACAACTTGAATCGGACGGGTACTCGGACTGGTGAATATTCTGTGCGAACTAAATTTGATGCGAACTGAGTTCACTTCGTGTGAACTTGTAATGACTTTGTGTGAACTGAGATGAATCAACTCCTGCGAACTGATTGATCCTCAAACAAAACAATCTGATTTGATGTGAACTGGGTTTAATCAACTCATGTGAACTGAAGTAATATCAAACCAAGCGAACTGATCAAATGAACTCGTTCAAACGACCTGAGTTCAATTCAGACAAACTGGTAACCTGGTCACTTCGTATGACCTTTCAAAACAAACTAGTAGTTCACTTCGTATGAACTAGTAAGTCCACTAGTCCACTTCGTATGGACTAGATAAAGTTCACTTCATATGGACTGGTAATTGACCTTTTCGTATGGACTGGTAATTGACCACTTCGTATAGACTGGTAATTGACCACTTCGTATGGACTGAGTGATTCACTCCATGCGAACTGGATATCCACTCAAACGAACTTCTGTTGGTGCATTCATCTGTTGTCTTCGTCTTATATCGAGTCTCGGTTTATTATATTTGAACATGAAAGTTTGAAAGGGTTTAGTTTGAAAGGGTTTAGTTTGAAAGGGTTTAGTTTGAAGGGGGTTTAGTTTGAAATGCATCCTGTCCGTTTGAAACACTTTCAAACTAAAGGGTCACTTTCAAACTAAAGGGTCCCTCCTATAAATAGGTTTCAAACTTTCACCATTTGTAACTTTCCGGCTAAAGCAACGAAGTGCTGCCGAAGTGTTGTCAGGTTGTAAAACGTTCTCAAATCAATAATACAACAGTTTATAGTGTGAATCTAGCTGAATTGAGCTCTATGCGTCTGTTTCCGCCGTTCGTTTAGAGATAAACTCTTCTGATCGAGTCGTTCGGGTCTGAAATCGATCCTACAAGTGGTATCAGAGCTAAGGAGGAAGAGTTCTATATAATTCAGCTGCATTTTCTGTTTCTACATCTTTCTTTTTTGAAAATTACAAGTTTTCACGGTTGAAATCGGCTGAAACTCTCACAATATGTGCATAATGGTGTGTTAACAAAGCCTTGAGAATTTCAGTTCAAAAATCGAAGTAAAAGTGGGAAAATGGCATGAAATATGGGTTCCGTTTGAACGTAGCAGTGCCTGACCGTTTGAAAACTGCCACCTTATCGTTTGAATCTTGTCCTATCGTTTGAAAATACCTATCCAGTTTGAATGATCGTTTGAAAGTGATACTTTCCGTTTGAAAATACATGTGACCGTTTGAAACTTGCCGATCCCGTTTGAAAGAAACTATTCCGTTTAAGGCTATCGTTTGAAAAAGATGCCCGTTTGAAAGTGTTTTTGAAAACCGTGAACCGTTTGGAAAGTACATAGAATTGTGAGAATTATTAAACGAGCATGTGATTTTATCATTTCCATAGCTCATTATCCTATACCATCGGTCCAATCAAGCAATAGTGTTTGACTATATCAATAAATTTTCGGCCCAATCAAAAGAATTCATGACATTGGCCCAATCAAAGGGATTCATTACATCGGCCAAATGATCATGTGTCAATATGTTGACCATCAATGGATATTGTTGTCAGTCCAACATTTTTTTGAAGGTCCAATAAGAATTAAGGGGTGTCAAAGTTTGTCGGTTAGTGGATTAATAGAACTAATCAATGTGTCGGTTTGCATGTGAAGTTGTGGCCCAATTTTTTCAAATTGTCAGATCCACTATGATGTTGGTTAAATGAGAATTAAGGTGTAATCAAAAGTTTCAGCACTTTATATATAAATAAAAAATCACGTGAATTTGTTTGTTAATTGACGTGTATAGTAAATAAGTTGAATTTTAAATCAAATTTTCGAGAAACAAGGATCAGTTCATGTGTTGGAATTAATGTTGTTGGCAGTTATATAATTCACGAGATCAAAATTAACCGGTTCATTACCAAATTCGCACAGTTTGGAGTTCAAAAGTCTCAAAGGCTCAGGTCATTTGAAAGTCCGTCAGTTTGCAAGTAAAAGAGTCAAGTCATCCATATTTGATCCGATTCTTAGCTGTTCGCACAGTGTGTCAACTTTCAGTCCGCACGAAAATTCACCAGTATTATTGTACGAGGTGATTCAAAGTGATTTTGTTTGAAACCTGTTACTGAAACATGGATAGTGATGATGATACTGAGTATTGGGCAAGAAAATTCAAAGCTGATATGAAGTTGCTTGCTGAAAGTGATAGTGATGATGATACTGAGTATTGGGCAAGAAAATTCAAAGCCGATATGAAGTTGCTGGCAGAAAGTGACAGTGAGGATGAGAAGGTAAAGAAGAAAAAGATCAAAACACCAGTGAGCAGTGATGATGAAGATGTTCCAGTGATGAGAAGACAAAAGGTGAAAGAAGTTCCTAAATTTAAGGTTGAGGAAGAAGTTGATGCGAAAAAGATTCCAGTAAAGTGTGAAAACTGTGAAGCTATAAAGAAGCAGAATAGCACACTGATTTACAACTTGAACAGTTTGAAGGAATCTTACGATGTGCTGAACAAAGCGATGAACCAATACAACCAAACGAGTGAAGAACAAGCAACTGCAATGAAGACACTTCAGGGAGCATTCATGATCAAATAGAAAGTTGTGAATAACTACATAGAGAAGTGTGCTGCTTTGGAACAAAAGCTTGAATTGCAAAGGATTGAAACTGAAAAAGTTAACCGTTTATTAAAGAGTTACTCATGTACTTCATATGTTATTGACAGGATTTATCCAACAGTTGAGAGTATGAAGGCATGGGAAGATGAAGAGGTAACTGAAGAGAAGGAAACTAAAAAAATTGCTGATGAAAAGATTTCTGAAAAGAAGAAGAATGACAAGAAGAAAGACACTGAAAAGACGCCTTCTGGTAAGAAACAAGATGTCAGTTACAACAAGTGTCCACCCCCGCTGGAAAATGGATATTTGCCAAGATATCCAAACGATGAAAGAGTCAAAAAGGCAACAAATTTACAGTGGGAGTCGGAGTCGTCAGTCAATCTACCAGATAGTATTGATGTTGTCACACCCCCAAAATCCCACCTGCGGAGTACTACCGCTTGGAGGCGTGACTGACCAGGATCCAGCCACCAATCATACTGAACAAGCATATAAGCAGTTATAAAAGTTTAACCAAAACGATTGGTGTTTCAAAACAAACAAGTTAAGTTGCAAGCGGAAGCATAAGTTTAAAGTTATAACATAAGTTCAAAAGTTTCAAGTTTATCATAGCACGTAGCAATCCGTGTCCCACAACGACCCTCCTCCATGCAAGCTCCAGCTGAGTACCTATGGTCCTGCAAAGCATGTAGTAACGAGTCAACAACTAGCTGAGTGAGTTCACGGTTGGGTGTCCGTTTTAGTTGTTTCGAAAACAGTTTACTTTATCTGGCATCCTGCCGTGGGGGTTACCCCATAGTTTAAAAAAGTGACATGTTCATTCCCAGTTACTCCGGCACTCCGGCCGTGGGGGCTACCCCATGTTAGTTATCAGGCATTTCGGCCGTGGGGGCTACCCCTTGCGTACACTAGACTCGTTACCATATCGACTGCTGACTGTAGTCATGTTTATGTGCCCTGAAAACATCAATGTCTATCATCATTGACGTGCCCCAGATCCATTAGTTCACGCCCGTCCTCTGCGGCACGGTGTGAGGCTTGTCAGACCTAAATAGCGCTATCTAACTAATGACCCGCTCGCCATTGGCCCGGCGATTAGTCGATACAAAATAAGGAGGGACTTCGTGATAGAGTTTTAGTCTAGTACGTTTAACCGTCCATCCGGACGAGGAATCACATTCCTGAACCACTGACGTCCTACCCAAAGAGGACGAGGAATCCACGTTCCTTAACCCCGTTCCCAACCCAGGGAATCCCATGCTTTGTAAAGGGTGTGAACTCACCTTGGTTTGCTCGGCAGTTAATCACAGAAAGATCAATCAAGTCGCAAGTAGTCAATAACGTCCTAACACGGATATCACTTATAATCAGATTCGAACCAAGTAGTGCACGTACAAGTAGCAGTTACGGCATACAGTTTCTATCATGGCAGTTTAACAACAGTGCACAGTATCACATTTGGCCCACAAGTTCTACCTAAGCCCAGTACACGTATTAATCAGTTAACACAGAAGTCCACAAGGCCGGCCCATTAACTAAGGCCCATAAGTGTGGTCTCGAGTCGCAACCGGACTCGCAAGCATGGTCTCGAGTCATGCTGTTTGATCATAAATGGTTGCGAGTCGCAACCGGTGTCGCAACCGTGGTCTCGGTTAATCATGCTGAGGTCTCGAGTCGCAACGGGACTCGTAACCTGTGGTCTCGGCTTGTCCTGTTATGGTTGCGAGTCGCAACCGCGTGGTCTCGAGTTGTCACGCTGTGGTTGCGAGTCGCAACGGCGTGATTGCGAGTCGGTAGCTGTCGTTTTCACGTTCACGTGTTGATGCAGATGTAGTCAGCTTAATGGTACAATGTAATCAGGCCCAAATCAGGAAACAACCAATAAGATTTCACTAACAAGTTTTCCTAATCAGGCTATTAGTAAAAATGGATCAAAATCACAAGGGTTTTCATGTCTTCAACTATCATTCAAAGTGTTCTTCAAATATTCAAACATATATTCAAGTTCTTCATAACATAAACAACACTTATTCAACCAAAACTATGAGCAACTATCAAGATACAATTTACTAGCATGCATCCTACATGACAAACATATTCATTAGCCGATTTGTTTAGTATAAACACCCAAACTTTTCGGATCCAAATCCAAGTGCAACCGATAACATCATTCACCTTTTTAAACATACAATGAACCGGTTTTCAACATCCAACATTTATGCATAGTTCAACTTATAACAAGAAACATTCATGAGCCGATTTCTTTTCAAAACATCATGCATAACTCAACAACTAACATATTGTCATAATCATTAATTCAAGCACCAAAACTCAACATGATTCACTAAGCATTTAACAATAATCATTAAGAACACTAACCGGTTAATGGGTTTCGAGGGTGTGTGTAAAGCTTCCAACCGGGTGTGTGTGTGAGCCGATCCAAGTCCAAATCCAAGAATGAGGAGTGTGTTTGTGTTCTAGAGTTTAAGTGGGAGAGAAGATAGAAGAGTGTGTGTGTAATGTTTCAACAAATGACAAGGGTTAACTAAGGGTGGTTTATATAGGCTAGTTCCAAGTGTTGCACCCTTAATGGGTTCGAGTGGGGGTTTACGGCCCAAATGGCCCAACCGGCCAAAGGCCCAAACCGGCCTAATGGTTACGGTTCACTCGAGACCACATGGTCTCGAGTCGGGTCCTTGTTGTTTCGTGTTGGGTTCTCGGCTCGCATATAACACATACATAGATACATACAAATGCACACATAACAAAGCACATAAAAGTTCACGTTTATCATTAAGTTCAATCGGTTAACTAGTCACATAACGTACAAGCAAGCTACATCAGGACACAACGAAAGGTTCTAGATTTCGAGTTATCACATCATCCCCAAGTTGAAAGAAATTTCGTCCCGAAATTTGATGGCACTCACTGAGGAAGCTAGTCAAGTTGTAAGGTTTTCCCGGTTATCCTGGGGTGTCACATCCACCCCCCGTTGATCTGGAATTTCGTCCCGAAATTCCGTAGCTTCAGCCTCAATAGCGTTTGTACTGTTCTCAAACAGTTGGGGATACTTTTGTTTCATCCGATCTTCGCGCTCCCAGGTAAACTCTGGGCCGCGACGTGAGTTCCAACGAACTCGAACAAGAGGTATTCTAGTGCTCTTGAGGACCTTAACATCCCGGTCCGTGATTTCGACAGGTTCTTCGACGAATTTCAACTGTTCGTCGATCGTGAGTTCCTTCAGAGGAACTACGTGCGTCTCATCTGACAGACACTTCTTCAGATTTGACACATGGAAAACGTTGTGAACTGCACCGAGTTCTGCTGGTAATTTCAGTCTGTAGGCCACTTTGCCTAATTTCTCAATGATTTCGAAAGGTCCAACGTATCGTGGGTTAAGTTTGCCTCGTTTACCAAAACGAACCACACCCTTCCAGGGTGAAACTTTGAGTAATACCCGCTCCCCAACCTGGAGCTCAAGTGGTTTCCTGCCCTTATCGGCGTAGGCCTTCTGACGGTCACGAGCGGCCGCCATGCGTTGTCGTATTTGAGCAATCCGCTCAGTGGTGTCTACCACATGTTCTGGACCAGTGATTTGACTATCCCCCACCTCTGCCCAACAGAGGGGTGACCGGCATTTACGTCCGTACAATGCCTCAAACGGAGCAGCTTTAATGCTGGTGTGGTAGCTGTTATTGTATGAAAATTCCACAAGTGGCAGATGCCTTTCCCAGCTGTTGCCAAAGTCGATTACACAGGCGCGAAGCATGTCTTCTAGGGTCTGCATAGTTCGCTCGGACTGCCCGTCCGTCTGCGGGTGATACGCTGTGCTCATATCAAGATGTGAGCCAAAAGACTTGTGCATTGCCTGCCACAGTTCCGAAGTAAAACGTGCATCTCGATCAGAGATGATAGAAGTGGGCACCCCGTGCCTCGAAACAACTTCCTTGAGGTATATTTCCGCTAAAGTGGAGAACTTATCCGTCTCCTTGATTGCCAAAAAGTGTGCGGATTTTGTGAGTCGATCCACGATCACCCAGATAGTATCGTTTCCGCGCTGTGATCTAGGCAGGCCAGTAACGAAATCCATGGAAATTTGCTCCCATTTCCATTGTGGTATCTCTGGTTGCTGAAGTAGGCTTGAGGGTTTCTGATATTCCGTCTTGACTCGCGCACAAGTCAAACACTTGCTGACGTAAGTTGCTATGTGGGCCTTCATGCTAGGCCACCAATACGTAGTTTTAATATCGTGGTACATCTTATCCGAACCAGGGTGTACCGAGTAGCGAGATTTGTGCGCTTCATCCATCACAAGTTCTCGTAAGTCGCCATAGAGTGGGACCCAAATGCGTCCTGTTACGTAATAAGCACCGTCTTCCTTCTGTTCTAAGCGTTGCCTTGACCCGCGTAGGGCTTCAGCTCTAACGTTTTCTGGTTTCAGTGCTTCTATCTGAGCAGCTCGTATCTGCGAAGGCAGACTAGAATGTATCGTAAGTTGTAAAGCTCTTATGCGCTTAGGCGCAGTGTCCTTTCGACTGAGGGCGTCTGCCACAACATTGGCCTTGCCCGGGTGATACCTGATGGAGCACTCGTAGTCATTCAGCAGCTCGACCCATCGTCGCTGCCGCATATTCAGTTCCTTCTGCTTGAATATGTGTTCTAGACTCCTGTGGTCGGTGTAGATGGCGCACTTGGTTCCGTACAGGTAATGCCGCCATAGTTTAAGTGTGAAAACAACAGCTCCCAGCTCAAAATCATGTGTAGTGTAGTTCTTCTCGTGAACTTTGAGTTGTCGTGAGGCGTAGGCTATGACTTTATCTCGTTGCATCAATACACAACCAAGACCCTGAATTGACGCGTCACAGTAAACCACAAAATCATCTGTGCCCTCTGGCAGTGAAAGGATAGGTGCACTACAAAATCTATCCTTTAGATGCTGAAAAGCTAACTCTTGTGCATTTCCCCAATGATAGACGACGCCTTTCTGTGTTAACAAGGTGAGTGGTTGCGCGATCTTAGAAAAATCCTTGATGAACCTCCTGTAGTAACCTGCTAATCCCAAGAATTGGCGAATTTCCTTTGGTGTGCGAGGCGCAGGCCAGTTCTTAATAGAGTCCACTTTGGATGGATCAACGTGAATCCCATCCTTGTTCACCACATGCCCTAGGAAATGGACCTCTCGAAGCCAGAAGTCGCATTTCGAAAATTTCGCGTAAAGCTGTTCCTTCCGAAGGAGTTCCAAAATAAGTCGTAGATGTTGTTCGTGCTCTTCTTTGCTCTTAGAATAGATCAGGATGTCGTCGATAAAGACTATAACAAACTTGTCCAGGTACGGCTTGCACACTCGATTCATCAAATCCATAAAGACTGCCGGTGCGTTGGTCAGCCCAAATGGCATGACCAAAAACTCATAGTGCCCATATCGAGTCCTAAAGGCCGTCTTAGAGACATCCTCTTCCCGAACTCTCAGCTGGTGATATCCCGATCTCAGATCGATCTTTGAATAGTAGCTTGACCCCTGCAACTGGTCGAACAAGTCGTCAATACGCGGTAGAGGGTAACGGTTCTTCACCGTCACTTTGTTGAGTTCGCGATAATCGATACACATTCTGAAGGTACCATCCTTCTTTTTCACAAATAGTACTGGAGCTCCCCAAGGCGATGAGCTAGGACGAATAAAACCTTTATCCAGGAGTTCTTGTAGTTGCGTGGAGAGTTCTTCCAACTCTGATGGCGCTAAACGATAAGGTGCACGGGCTACAGGCGCGGCTCCAGGAGCTAGTTCAATCTGAAACTCGACTTGGCGATGGGGCGGAAGACCAGGTAATTCCTCAGGGAATACCTCAGGATAGTCGCGTACAACGGGAAAATCTTCTAGCTTCTTCTCCTTTTCTGTGGTATCAGTAACTAGAGCCAAAATCGCAGTGTGGCCCTTTCGTAAGCATTTCTGGGCCTTAAGAAGAGAGATGATGTTCTCAACAGCACTTCTCTTGTCGCCACGAATCATGAGAGGTTCACTACCAAAACCAGGAATACGAACGATCTTCTCGTTACAAAGAATCACTGCTCGGTGTTGGGATAACCAATCCATCCCAATGACAACGTCGAAACTACCCAAAACAATAGGAATAAGATCGATAGCGAAGGTCTGGTTAGCGAGAATAAGCTGGCAACCCTTGACTACGTGTGAGGCTTCCAAATTCTTACCATTCGCTAGCTCTACAGTGTGCTTGTCGCTCAGGGGTGTAGGAATACGCTTAAGCATCTTACTAACTTCTAGTGACACATAGCTAGTATCGGCACCCGAATCAAATAAGACTGTAACATAAAAGTCGTCGAGAAGGAACTTACCCGTCACCACGTTGGGATCATTCCTTGCTTCACCTTGACCAATCACGAACACTCGTCCCCTGGCACCATTGTTGTTGTTCCCATTGTTACCATTCCCCTGATTGTTGTTGTTGTTGTTCTGATTCAGTTGGGGACAGTCTTTCTTGAAGTGGCCTTCAGCTCCACACTGAAAGCACCCTTTGTTGTTACCCTGCTGCTGTCGCTGGTTCTGCTGAGGTTGCTGACGATTCTGATTGACGGGATATGCGCTCCTGCAATCCTTTGCAACATGACCAGGCTTGTTGCACCGATGACAATTGCCCCTGGTGCATGGCCCACTGTGGTGTAGGTTGCAACGATTGCATTTGGGGTGATTCCCCTTGTACCCACCATGACTTTGACCACCGGACGATTGCTGACTGGGGCTCTTGTGATCGTCCGTCTTTCTCTGCTGAGACTGAGATTGCACAGAAGTTGAACCCCTGCTTGAAGTTCCATCCCATTTCCGTTTATCCCCACTAGAAGTACCAGAAGTAGTTGCAGCACCTATACGCTTCGGTAACTTGTTCTGCTCCACCGCTTGGTCAGTGAGACGGTGAGCCAACTGAACAACCTGCTGGATAGTAGTCAAGTTCGCTGAAGTCACATGACTTTGGATCTCTGGCACCAAGCCCTTGAGATAGAGTTCAATTCGCTTATACGGAGGATCCACCATAGTAGGACACAACAAGGCTAGCTCATGCGATCTCTTAGTGTATGCCTCAATCTCTGACCCCGACATCTTGAGATTGTAGAACTCATCTTCCAGCTTGTGAATGTCGTCACGACTGCAGTATTCCTCCCTGATCATTTCCTTGAAAGTTTCCCATGGGGTGGCGTTGGCAGCAACCAACCCTAACATCTGCACTTGAGCATTCCACCACGTGAGGGCCAAACCCTCGAGAGTACCAGTAGCATACTTCACCCTGCGCGCTTCAGGGCATTCACACATTTCGAACACAGACTCCAGTTTCTCAAACCAGTGTAGGAGACCTACTGCTCCTTCAGTGCCGCTAAAAGTAGTGGGTCGACAGTCCATAAAGGTCTTAAAAGTGCACACCGGTGCCTGAGCATACTGACCTAAGGTAGGTGAAAGAAAGACAGAGTTTAACACAAAGGTTGGTTCACGAGAGTAGGATCCAAATGATCCTAAAACAATTTCGGACTGCAGGATATACCTCCTGCGTGTGCAGCTGCGAGTGCTGCGGCAACTCGTTCGTTAATCAAAGCCGTCAACTGGGCTTGTGTCATGTTAACGCGTCCAGACATGATTCTTCATAATAAGAGTAATACGTGTGAGAGAGGTTCGTAAAAGTACGATAGTAGGACAGAGTAAGCACGCACGTGTTCAAACAACAGTAGTTATACTAATCAAGCATACCATGAGCAATGTACAACGTAACTTAACAAGTACGCAATATACGCACATCATATTACCTAGAATGTCGAGCCTTGCATGCGGAGTGAAGTGTCGTTGTGGACCGTTGAGCACTATACCGGTTATAGTCTGGTTTTAACAAAAACGTTTCTCCTTTATTAAAACCAAGTTCACTATAACCAATGGCTCTGATACCAATCTGTCACACCCCCAAAATCCCACCTGCGGAGTACTACCGCTTGGAGGCGTGACTGACCAGGATCCAGCCACCAATCATACTGAACAAGCATATAAGCAGTTATAAAAGTTTAACCAAAACGATTGGTGTTTCAAAACAAACAAGTTAAGTTGCAAGCGGAAGCATAAGTTTAAAGTTATAACATAAGTTCAAAAGTTTCAAGTTTATCATAGCACGTAGCAATCCGTGTCCCACAACGACCCTCCTCCATGCAAGCTCCAGCTGAGTACCTATGGTCCTGCAAAGCATGTAGTAACGAGTCAACAACTAGCTGAGTGAGTTCACGGTTGGGTGTCCGTTTTAGTTGTTTCGAAAACAGTTTACTTTATCTGGCATCCTGCCGTGGGGGTTACCCCATAGTTTAAAAAAGTGACATGTTCATTCCCAGTTACTCCGGCACTCCGGCCGTGGGGGCTACCCCATGTTAGTTATCAGGCATTTCGGCCGTGGGGGCTACCCCTTGCGTACACTAGACTCGTTACCATATCGACTGCTGACTGTAGTCATGTTTATGTGCCCTGAAAACATCAATGTCTATCATCATTGACGTGCCCCAGATCCATTAGTTCACGCCCGTCCTCTGCGGCACGGTGTGAGGCTTGTCAGACCTAAATAGCGCTATCTAACTAATGACCCGCTCGCCATTGGCCCGGCGATTAGTCGATACAAAATATGGAGGGACTTCGTGATAGAGTTTTAGTCTAGTACGTTTAACCGTCCATCCGGACGAGGAATCACATTCCTGAACCACTGACGTCCTACCCAAAGAGGACGAGGAATCCACGTTCCTTAACCCCGTTCCCAACCCAGGGAATCCCATGCTTTGTAAAGGGTGTGAACTCACCTTGGTTTGCTCGGCAGTTAATCACAGAAAGATCAATCAAGTCGCAAGTAGTCAATAACGTCCTAACACGGATATCACTTATAATCAGATTCGAACCAAGTAGTGCACGTACAAGTAGCAGTTACGGCATACAGTTTCTATCATGGCAGTTTAACAACAGTGCACAGTATCACATTTGGCCCACAAGTTCTACCTAAGCCCAGTACACGTATTAATCAGTTAACACAGAAGTCCACAAGGCCGGCCCATTAACTAAGGCCCATAAGTGTGGTCTCGAGTCGCAACCGGACTCGCAAGCATGGTCTCGAGTCATGCTGTTTGATCATAAATGGTTGCGAGTCGCAACCGGTGTCGCAACCGTGGTCTCGGTTAATCATGCTGAGGTCTCGAGTCGCAACGGGACTCGTAACCTGTGGTCTCGGCTTGTCCTGTTATGGTTGCGAGTCGCAACCGCGTGGTCTCGAGTTATCACGCTGTGGTTGCGAGTCGCAACGGCGTGATTGCGAGTCGGTAGCTGTCGTTTTCACGTTCACGTGTTGATGCAGATGTAGTCAGCTTAATGGTACAATGTAATCAGGCCCAAATCAGGAAACAACCAATAAGATTTCACTAACAAGTTTTCCTAATCAGGCTATTAGTAAAAATGGATCAAAATCACAAGGGTTTTCATGTCTTCAACTATCATTCAAAGTGTTCTTCAAATATTCAAACATATATTCAAGTTCTTCATAACATAAACAACACTTATTCAACCAAAACTATGAGCAACTATCAAGATACAATTTACTAGCATGCATCCTACATGACAAACATATTCATTAGCCGATTTGTTTAGTATAAACACCCAAACTTTTCGGATCCAAATCCAAGTGCAACCGATAACATCATTCACCTTTTTAAACATACAATGAACCGGTTTTCAACATCCAACATTTATGCATAGTTCAACTTATAACAAGAAACATTCATGAGCCGATTTCTTTTCAAAACATCATGCATAACTCAACAACTAACATATTGTCATAATCATTAATTCAAGCACCAAAACTCAACATGATTCACTAAGCATTTAACAATAATCATTAAGAACACTAACCGGTTAATGGGTTTCGAGGGTGTGTGTAAAGCTTCCAACCGGGTGTGTGTGTGAGCCGATCCAAGTCCAAATCCAAGAATGAGGAGTGTGTTTGTGTTCTAGAGTTTAAGTGGGAGAGAAGATAGAAGAGTGTGTGTGTAATATTTCAACAAATGACAAGGGTTAACTAAGGGTGGTTTATATAGGCTAGTTCCAAGTGTTGCACCCTTAATGGGTTCGAGTGGGGGTTTACGGCCCAAATGGCCCAACCGGCCAAAGGCCCAAACCGGCCTAATGGTTACGGTTCACTCGAGACCACATGGTCTCGAGTCGGGTCCTTGTTGTTTCGTGTTGGGTTCTCGGCTCGCATATAACACATACATAGATACATACAAATGCACACATAACAAAGCACATAAAAGTTCACGTTTATCATTAAGTTCAATCGGTTAACTAGTCACATAACGTACAAGCAAGCTACATCAGGACACAACGAAAGGTTCTAGATTTCGAGTTGTCACATCATCCCCAAGTTGAAAGAAATTTCGTCCCGAAATTTGATGGCACTCACTGAGGAAGCTAGTCAAGTTGTAAGGTTTTCCCGGTTATCCTGGGGTGTCACAGATGTTGTGTTTACATCATCTGACACTGATCAACAGTCTCAATTGATGAAGAAAGTCGTGGATCATGTGTTAGAAAACGATGAGATAGAGGAGTCAAAGTCGGAGTCCGCGTTAGAGTCAAAATCTGACTCAAGCACTCCGGGTCAAACAGAAAAACAGGGAAAAATAGTCTATAACAAAGAATTCCTGTTATCAAAATCTAATTTGGATGATGGGTTGTTTAAAGTTGCCTACACTTTGAATGATTCTGACAAATTATATTCTGATGAGGAATTTCCAATAAGAGGTGTCAAAACTGAATTGATAAACAAGGTTTTCAAACTCACAGAAATTAATATTTCTGAAATAAAAGACATATGTCTTAATGAAAAACCTAAAAAATACACCTCAAGAGTACAACAAAAATTAAACAAGAAAAAGGGTTACGGTTCTGGTTCTGGTTTCCAAAAGAAATCAAACCATAATGGTAATTTCAAAAAGAAAGGTTTAGGCTTTATTCCTACAGAAAAACAGAAAAATGAAAAATATGTTCGTGACTTTAAATCCAAAATGTCATTTGTTTCAGGTACGTCAACTAATGAAGAAGAAAAGACAAGTTTCTGGAGGGAATCAAATAGTGAGTTCCTTGCAAAGAAGCAAGATGAACAGAAGAGAGATACAAGAACCTGTTTCCGATGCAACACTGTTGGACATATTGCAAAAGATTGTTCTAATGCAATACAATCAAAACAGGGAGTATTTTGTAAACTCAGAGAGAAAGTGCTTGCGTTCGAATCACCAATTGATATAACAAAATTGTTTCAAGATTCTATATTTGAAATTGGTGAGAGTTCGAACAAGTTTTACTAGAAGAGAGCTAAATCTGATAACCAGAAATGGGTTGCTAAGAAAGTTGGTAAAAGCTCTAGCGATGAGTCTGATAGGTCGAAATCAGAGGAGCTAACTTCTGGCGATGAAGCTGATTCCACAAAGTCAGTTGAGCCACAAGTTGTTTCAAAATGTGAAGCTGAAGAAAAAAAATGAAAAATCAGTTCCGATTGTGAATGATGAGGAGTTTCCATCACTCCTGTCTAAAAACTATAAAAAGAAAATTGGTAAAGTTGAAATTTCTAATCAATTTTATAATGATAAACAGGAATTTGATGCTGAGAAGGCCTTTAACCCCAAGGTAAAACATATTTTTGGCAAGATGATTGATCGAAAAGTCAAAGGGGTTAAAGAATTTTATGAGAAGAAAACAAAGAAAGAAAAGGTTGAACCATCCCTGGTTTGTGACTGGGATGGTACATATTATGAACAGTAAGTCTCAGGACTTGCCGGAGCTCCCAGGTTGGTAAGCGTGGAGCATGAATCGGCATCTTTCTTGAATTTTATTCGGTAACGTCAATCATTCAAAACGGTAAAAGGTTTGTTTTTGTTTGCTTGCTAGTGGTATGTGTTGGTCATAATTACAAGTGGTTAGGAGTGTTGATTGTGATTTGATTGCATATGGTAAATCAAGGACATTAATTTGTACTTGTATTTTCCTACATCTGGTTGGAAGACAAGATGATGAACCACATCCCCGAACACTTGTTATTGATAAATCTACAAGTGATAAAATCAATCAAACTTATTTTCCGGAAAAACCATTTTGATTAAAACAAACTTAAGTGTTTTGAAATCTAAATGGGAAAATAGTTTGTTGATAGGGGGAGTTCTGATTGTTTATGCCAAGCGAATGGCGAATTGATGTGATTTAATATCGGTTGTCATGTTTCTGTATAGTTTGTTTTCATATTTTCGTTAATGTGTTTGCATTTTAAGGGGAGTAGAAAATTTCAGAAAATCCAAAAACATTAGAAAATTTGAAAAAGCCAAAAACATGATAAAATCAAAAATGAGTTTTGTTGTGAAAAAGAGGAAATGATAGTACATTAGTGGACTATCACAACATGCTAAAGAATTGGAAAGTTTAAAAGTGATAAACAATCTTACTGCGGATGTGTCAGTAGGTTTTTGCACATTTAGTAAATTGAAACGAGATATAAACCTAATTCAAACTTGCTTGATTCGTGGGTAACTATTCTTGAATATATGGGTAACCCCCGAAATCTTGTTTGAAAGGTCCCGTATTCTGAGATACTAGGTCTTTATACTCAGTGATATCTGGGGTATTATCCCGGGACTTCTGCTGTATGGAAGTACTGACCTAGTCCCCGGATAATGCTTTTCGCAAAATGCTTGAAACATAGCATCGCCCTCAGCAAGCTGATGAAACAATAAAATTGATAGTCGCTGCTGTTGTAATCAAAAGATCCTCTAAAGGGGACCCACCTAAAGTCGAAGCCGTCATCTCTCTGCGTATACGGAAGTATCGACCTGAGCTCTCACGGCCCTCGCACATAACCCCTTTACAGATATCATCTGTGGTATACTCACCTGTAAGACTGAATATTGGGATCTGGATACAGGAGTATATTCGAGTGGAGTGATACACAATTAAGTTTAAGTTTCTAAAACACTAATATCGTATCTCGAATCGATTGAAATTTGTGTGAAAATTTAAAGTGGACCAATATACTGACAATCTAGGAAAATTGTTTAGAACTGAGTATGTTTAAAGCTTAATGGTGTTAGTGATTTGTCACAAAACTGATATGATTCTCTTACACAAACTCACAAAAATATTGTTTGCAACTATTTTGTTTTCTTTGCATTTCATTTCTATAGATTCAAAAATCCAAAAAGATTTTTAGTGTGTTTTAGCATAAATTTTTGAAAAATTCAATAAGATTTTCGACAACTGGTGTTGAAGAGCTAATTTTCAAAATTCCGAGTGCTAAACATGATGAACAAATGGTTTGGGAGAGTGTGTTGTTTTGAAAAATTAAAATATATCTTCAAGTGGTTTATCAAAGATTAACATTGTAAAATCATTCTTTGATTGTATTATTCTTGCAAGAGGTTCATTAGCTGGTGAGATTGTTTTTACAAGTTATCATCAGAAAATTTATTTTTGGGTAGAGAATATGCAGGTTATATGAAGATAGAGTGCCAGGTTCCGATACCTGAAGATTGTGTGATTTCAACAAGCCAGGCTGCGATCCCAGCATATCGAAAGGGGGAGTCTGAAGACATCCAAGTAGAGATTGTTCGTGGGGAGTTTGTTGATGATGACGAAAAGAGAAGAAAAGATTTGAGGATTCTTATAACGTCAAATACTTCAAAGAGTTCGAGAGGACTAATAAAGATTGAAGATGCGAAGACTCGACACTGAAGACTCCGTCAACATCTGAGGGGGAGTCTGTTGGTGCATTCATCTGTTGTCTTCGTCTTATATCGAGTCTCGGTTTATTATATTTGAACATGAAAGTTTGAAAGGGTTTAGTTTGAAAGGGTTTAGTTTGAAAGGGTTTAGTTTGAAGGGGGTTTAGTTTGAAATGCATCCTGTCCGTTTGAAACACTTTCAAACTAAAGGGTCACTTTCAAACTAAAGGGTCCCTCCTATAAATAGGTTTCAAACTTTCACCATTTGTAACTTTCCGGCTAGAGCAACGAAGTGCTGCCGAAGTGTTGTCAGGTTGTAAAACGTTCTCAAATCAATAATACAACAGTTTATAGTGTGAATCTAGCTGAATTGAGCTCTACGCGTCTGTTTCCGCGGTTCGTTTAGAGATAAACTCTTCTGATCGACTCGTTCGGGTCTGAAATCGATCCTACAACTTCAAACGAACTAGGGCCACTTCATACGAACTGGGAAGTTCACTCCATGCGAACTGGATATATGACGAACTTTCGGGATGAATTTTGCCAAATTGATCAAGCTTTAAGCCGATTTTAGATCTGATTCTTTCAAGGGTTTGTTAAAACTGTATTTCGCGTATAATATGTGAATTTCAAGCCATTTTAACCGTGAAATCTTAGTTAATTTTAAAAATTGTGAAGAAGAATGAGTAGAAGTCAGAAAATTTGGTGAAAACAAGCTGAAATCGGTATGAACTCTTCCTCCTGAGCTCTGATACCACTTGTAGGAACGTTATACGACCTAAACGAGTCGATCAGAAGAGTTTTAATCCGATTCAAAGGCGGAATTCAGTGATACGGACTTGATTACAGCTTGATTCACTTTAAAATGTCTCTTGTATTGATATGATAGTATTACAGCACCTGGAGACAATCCGGCAGAGCTTCGCTACCGAATTCTGAATCGTTACATATGAAAGACCAAGAGCTTCTATATATAGGCATGCCAGTCCACATGAACTGACTTTCCCACTTCACATGGACTGGCTTTGCCACTTCACATGAACTGGCTTTGCCATTTCACATGGACTGGCTTTGCCACTTCACATGAAGTGGAGCATTTGCCAGTCCACATGAACTGGACATTGCCACTTCATGTGAACTGGACCAAAATCCCTATAACCCTATTTTCTTGACTACTGAGCTCTGGTTTATCATTTCTAATTACAATATAACACACTTGAATTCTTCAGTATCTGCTACGGACTGGTATTGACGAAGGCGATAGACATTACTGCACCAACATGATTCATGGGCCTCGTGGTTTAAACAGAACAGCATTTACATATTAAAATAGTCTTGCTGATGTTGAAATGCTTCACTTGTACAGGTGGTTCATGAGGAGTTTGGTATTGTTGAAGGTCTGATGACAACTGTGCATGCAACCATATGTCTGTTTATGTTTGTGCATGTACATGTTTAAAAAATATAAACCCTCTTCCTTCCTTTCATTTACAAAAAATCATGATTATATTATTTTGTCCATAACTGTTCAGCTACACAAAAAACCGTTGATGGGCCTTCAATGAAGGACTGGCGTGGAGGTCGTGGTGCTGCACAAAATATCATCCCCAGTTCAATTGGTGCTGCCAAGGTATACAACTATACAAGGGTCTTCAACTAACACACATTTTTAAATTATCTGATCGGTTAAAAGTGAAAACTTTTTAATTTCTTACTTTGCATATGCTTAATTTCTGAAATTTGCAATTATTTGGGGTTGTTCGAAGATGAAAAGAGATTGTGAAGACATAAGTTTTATTGTTTTATGTAAAAATTACAGGCTGTTGGGAAGGTGTTACCAGTACTAAATGGAAAATTGACGGGTATGGCCCTTAGAGTCCCGACAGCTAATGTTTCTGTTGTGGATTTAACTTGTCGACTTGAGAAGAGTGTTTCTTATGAAGACGTTAAAGCTGCAATAAAGTATGCCATCTAATATTACACTATTAAGTCTATTGTAGTTATCGCATACTTAGCAAGTTGCCTCATAAACGGTCTCTTTATATTGAAGGTATGCTTCTGAGGGTCCCATGCAAGGAATCCTTGGGTACACTGATGAAGACGTTGTCTCCAATGATTTTGTTGGCGATTCCAAGTCATTTTAGTGTTCATTTTGGCTTTTGACCTTTTTATATTTGAGTAGACTGATGAAGATGTTGACTTTGACCATTTTGCAGGTCAAGTATCTTTGATGTAAAGGCCAGCATAGGGCTAAGTGCATCATTTGTGAAGCTGGTGTCCTGGTACGACAATGAGTGGGGTTACAGGTAACAAAGCATGTCTTGCTCTTTGTCATTCGGGCCCGTCTGGCTGCTGGTTGTGGGATTGTGGGTTACTTAACGAGTGTTTAAAATTGATTTGTGCAGCAATCGGGTGTTGGATCTGATTGAGCATATGGCATTGGTCGCAGCCTCCAACTGAGAGCATAATGTTTCGAGTTCTTTTTTCTTGAAATGATAGTGTAGAATTGAACCAATGGTTCGATATTTGACCGGACTGGATGGTAGCTCTATTGTCATGGGTTTGACACAAACATGGGAAATAAAAAAGTACTTGGTTGGCATTTGCTATCTTATAAATCATTTTAACATGTTTTGCATTCGTTATTGAACTCAAAAACCTTACAATTGTTTCCTCACCATAGATGCTCATAAGATATTCTTGCCACAAAAACCTTACACACTCAATTTGTTTGTTTTTTGAAACTGATTGAGTGGTTAATTAGTGCTTAAAATTAACATACATTACACACCTATATTGTTCTTCAAGAATCTTGAACACTTGGGTAATTGTTGGGAAATTTCTTATCTTTATCATACTCTGCATAAATAGAATATCCTTCTAGGACCTTCTTTTGAAATAAATAGTGTTATTCATGTAAGTAAAGTTTAGACATGGTGTAGAATGACATGCTGGGAAAGGATAGCATGACACTAAGGAGCTTAAGTTGAAATGGTTAAGGCAACAAATTGGTTTGGTTAGTTAAGAGTCAGCACCCTTTGTTACAAGAATTCAAGAAAACATAGTTTTGGCTTTATCTGGTGCATCAATGTTTGAGATTGAAGGAAAATGGTTGATTAATAAGTTCATTTGAAATAAGAAAGGTTGTAACATAAGTTTATATTTATTTGCATGTTTATATGTACTTTTATTTTATTATTCCAATGTATGCGTTTGTACAAAATATTATATTTCAAAGTAATAATATGGTTTTGGATGAAGCCGCACATCGCGCGGGCATTAACCTAGTACATATATATTCTAATTCTAAAAAGAGAAGGATGCCATATTTTGAATATGTGACATCAATCAGAATAAAAAGGAAGCATATTATATCAATTTCTTTGAGATAATTGATATTGAAAGTAGGGACGCACGAGCAAGTCAGGCACGAATATATCATCATATTGGACGAATTTTATAGGTTGGATTTGCAAGAGGTTTTGGGCTTCGCAGGCCCATCACGGCACATGATACATTCACGTGAAGTTATTAGAGGTGAGAGGATACATATATAAAAAAGAGATCTGTACGCAAAAAAAGGGGAGACTGACGAATTCAGATCAGCCGCACATTAGACGCACGAAGTCAGCCGGGACGAATTTTTTAGAGAATATTGACAAGGGTTCAAGGCTAGAGAATTATTGGGATTGAAAGAGGGAAGCTTGGAAGTCGAATGGTGTAACCAGGCTGCGTCCATTAAGTATTTGTTTAAAGACATTAACAAAGGACCAAATAGGGCAGAATTTGGTTTTGTACCAAATGCCGATGAAGGTCAGCTTGAAGATGGAAAAGATGAAACCAAAGAGTATTACGATTGTAGATATCTCTCGGCATGCGAAGCTTCATGGCGCATATTTGCATTTGATGTTCATTACCGCTATCCATTCGTAATCAGGCTACCATTTCATCTACCTGATAAACAAAATGTTATATACGGCCCTGGCGACAAACTTGATAGTGTTCTACAAAAACCATATGTTTCTTCTACGATGTTTTTGGGGTGGATGGAAAAGAACGAAAAAGATCCGTTGGCGCGCACCCTTACTTACGTTGAGTTCCCAACTAAATTTGTTTGGAAGAAGGACGAAAGGATATGGGATAAACGCATAATAGGCAAAACCATTGGTCGTATTCATTGTGTGAATCCTTCTATGGGCGAGACATACTTTTTAAGAATTCTTCTTAATAAGGTAGTAGGTCCTAAGTATTTTGAAGACATTCGTACTGTGAATGGACAAGTCTTCCCAACATTTAGAGATGCGTGCTACGCTAGAGGCCTTTTAGACGACGACAAGGAGTATATAGAAGCTATCAAAGAGGCGTACTACACAGGTTCAGGTTACTATCTTCGTAATCTGTTTGCGACAATGTTGGCGTATAATACATTATCAAAGCCTGAACATGTTTGGGAAAATACATGGGAGTACCTTGCGGATGGTATTTTATACAATCGGCAAAAGCTTTTGAGGATCGAAGGTACGCAAATTGTTTTTTAATATTTTGATAGTTATGTCTTATAGATAAGTGTTTATTAATTTCATTTTTTATTTACAAGAATTTTAATAATTTATTTACATAAATTTAATAGGTTTGTCTCTTCCAGAAGAACAAATAAGGAACCCAACATTGCTGGAAATTGAGCGTTACTTATTACGTAGCAACTCAAGTTTAAGTCGGTTTCCGTCTATGCCTCAACCCGATAGTGAATCAATATATTCAGCAGACAACCGTTTAATTGCTGACGAGCTTAGGTACGATGTAAGCGCTACTGCCATTGAATTTGATAATAATTTAAGCAGCCTAACCGATGAGCAACGTTTAGTGTTTGATGAGATAAGCAGTTAATAGTAATGCGGGTGGTTTGTTCTTCGTCTATGGCTACGGAGGTACTGGTAAGACATTTCTTTGGAAGACATTATATGCATCCATTAGATGTAAAGGCGATATTGTACTAAATGTTGCATCAAGTGGAATCGCATCTCTTTTGTTACCTGGTGGACGTACTGCACCTTCAAGGTTTCATATACCTTTAAATTTAACAGAAACCTCGATGTGTTTTATTAAACCTGATGATGACGTTGCTGATTTATTGAAGAAAACGAAATTGATCATTTGGGATGAAGCACCGATGAATCATAAACATGCGTTTGAAGCACTTGACCGAACAATGAAAGATATCTTCAAATGTGAGATGACATTTGGTGGAAAAGTTATGGTGTTCGGTGGTGACTTTAGACAAATACTTCCGGTTGTACCAAATGGCAGTAGGCGATATATCGTAGATATATCGTTAATGCTTTAATCACGTCGTCGTATATTTGGAGTACTTGCAAGGTCCTTACGTTAACCGAAAACATGAGGTTAACTGTAGGAGCCAACGTATCTGATATAGAGGAGATTAAAGCTTTTGCGGATTGGTTGCTTGACTTGGGCGAGGGAAAGATTGGTGACAGTGATGATTGTGAAGTGGTTATAGATATTCCTGAAGATTTGTTAATCAAGTGCTCTGAGGATCCTATGTCAGATCTGATCGACTTTGTATATCCTTTGCTTCTTCAACTGTACAAAGATAAAGATTATTTTGCTGAAAGAGCTATATTGGCACCAACAAATGAGGTTGTTTAAGAAATTAATTAATGAAAAATTGCTTGCTTCATTTCCTGGCGATGAAGTGGAGTATCTGAGTTCTGATACTATTTGTCAAACTGATCAAGGAAAGATGAGGCAAATGCGAGACTATATTCTCCCGATGTTCTAAATGGTTTAAAAATTTCTGGTCTGCCTAATCATCGATTAATCCCTAAAGTTGGTGTACCTGTAATGTTGCTTCGTAATATCGATCAACAAAATGGTTTATGCAACAGTACGAGACTACGGATTACTAAACTTTATAAACATGTTATAGAGGCGGAGATTATATCTGGAGGAAACATAGGGACCAGAACGTTTATTCCACGAATCAGTTTGACACCGTCGGATAAAAGAATTCCTATCAAGTTTCAAAGACGACAATTCCCTATAAATGTATGTTTTGCAATGACTATAAATAAAAGTCAAGGACAATCTCTATCAATGGTTGGATTGTATTTGAAATATCCAGTTTTCTCACATGGTCAGCTTTATGTTGCATTATCAAGAGTTAAAAGCAGAGGCGGTGTGAAGTTGCTTATACTAGACAAAGATGGGAATGTAACGAGTAAAACAACAAATGTAGTCTACAAGGAAGTTTTTTCCGGCATTTGAATAGTTTTTTGTTCTTTTCTTCCAATGTATGCGTTTGTACAAAATATTATATGTCAAAGTAAATAATATAGTTTTGGGTGAAGCCGCGCATCGCACGGGCATTAACCTAATGTGATAATAAAATAACCCTTTAATCTTTAATAATGCTTTCATACTTGTTAGAAAGAGTAATAAATAAATTATTATTATTATTATTATTATTATTATTATTATTATTATTATTATTATTATTATTATTATTATTATTATTAATATAAAATACAATACATCCACCACGGTCCCTACACGAGTCAAACGGGATAAAACCAAACGACAACCGCCATGGTAACCCCTCCTTCCTCCTTCTACTTACCTTCCTCTACCACCGCCCACCACCATCCTTATTCCTTAATCCACCCTCCCAGCCTGGACCCTACAACCCTACAACCCCACCACCCATACTTACCGCAGTTCACACATGCATACAAATAACTATATATATATATATATATATATATATATATATATATATATATATATATATATATATATATATATATACATATACACACATCATCTTTTCAATATCACTCACTAAACCAAAACAATTCGCTCAAGTACAACAAAAACTGCTTGTAGCTATGGACACTTCAGCTTCTGATTGTAGCAGCAGCACCGGGGAACTAATGCTCGCTTCGCAAAATCCCAAGAAGAGAGCCGGAAGGAAGAAGTTCAAGGAGACTCGACACCCGGTTTACCGGGGTGTGAGAAGAAGAAACTCCGGAAAATGGGTGTGTGAGGTGAGAGAACCAAATAAGAAATCGAGAGTATGGCTGGGGACGTATCCCACAGCCGAAATGGCGGCCCGGGCACACGATGTGGCAGTTTTGGCCATGAGGGGGCGCTCGGCTTGTTTAAATTTTGCTGACTCGGTTTGGCGGCTTCCGGTACCGGAGTCTAGCAATGTAAAGGATATACAGAAGGCAGCGGCGGAGGGGGCAGAGATGTTCGTGGTGCCGGAAGTTGTGTTTTACGCCGATGAGGAGGAGATGTTTGAATTGCCTGAATTTATTGCCAGCATGGCGGAGGGTCTGATGGTACCACCACCTCAGATGGTGGGGTATGCTAACTTTGTGGATAATTCTGTTGACTTGTCTCTATGGAATTTTTAGGGTTTTCAGTTTTTTACTTTTTAGGAGAGATTTATCTTTTTATTTCTCTCAGGGTGATGGCTTAAACCTTTTTGTACACAAGAAAATGAAGTACATATACCATTTATTAAGGTTCAAATAAAGGCATTATTTTATTTATAAGAGTTTTTTTTATAAATGTTGAATGTTATATTCTAATTTCACACAGATTATTCTAAATTACTTCTTGTCTAGGTTTATTTTTGAATGGCGAATGGTTACGGTATCGATATGATATCTGAAAGTATATCAACAAAACATACCAGTATAGTACCGAACCAAAAGCAATGTTTTAAAAAACCGATTTTTAAATCATACCGGGATGGCCTTAAAAATGGTTCAACCGATAGAACCTGGTTGCACCGGGTAGTTTAACCGGATGAACTAGTTAACTCTATAATTTAATAGAGATACATACGTACATGAATTATATTGACATAACTTATCAGATTTATTTTTTTTCACTAACATAACAAATTATAATATAACTATTATCATGTCCTCTTTCTTTTTCAAGTTTCAAAATACAATCTTTCACATAACATTGTTTTACCCGTATAGACATACATACATACATACATACATACATACATACATACATACATACATACGTACGTACATACATACATACATACATACATACATACATACATACATACATACATACATACATACATACACATACATACATACATACATACATACATACATACATACATACATACATACATACATACATACATACATACATACATACATACATACATACATACATACATACATACATACATACATACATACATACATACATACATACATACATACATACATACATACATACATACATACATACATACATACATACATACATACATACATACATACATACATACATACATACATACATACATACATACATACATACATACATACATACATACATACATACATACATACATACATACATGCATGCATGCATACATGCATGCATGCATACATACATACATACATACATACATACATACATACATACATACATACATACATACATACATACATACATACATACATACATACATACATACATACATACATACATACATACATACATACATACATACATACATACATACATACATACATACATACATACATACATACATACATACATACATACATACATACATACATATACATACATACATACATACATACATACATACATACATACATACATACATACATACATACATACATACATACATATATATGGAGAGAGAGAGAGAGAGAGAGATACTTCGAATTGCTTTAAGTCTTTCACTTTTTGACCCACTTGTGGATCTATTTACTCTCAGATTATTTTACTGAAATAAGTAAAACTACCGATGAAGATGGAACTGGAAGTGATGACGGGGGTAGCCCAAGACCAAATAAAATTACTTAAATACATAAACGCTTAAAATGTAAAATGGTTCAAAGGTTAAAAACCTGGGGAGTTGATATAAAGCAACACGGGAACAGTAAAAGGTCACGTCTATGGATTGCTTCACAAACTCACCAGCCGCAAAAACAACGCAGGTCCACAGAGCACACTCTTTTATCCGCGGGTCAAAAGGCTTCAACCCCCGAAAGGGTAAGTCCCCCACTGCAAGCATGGTCACTAGTCAAATGCATTCCTCTTTGAGTGATGTCTTCTCCTATATATTACACACTTCATTTACTAAGCAGGACATTCCTGGCCAGCCCTGATTCCTGAAATATCTAGTCATTCACTTCGAGTACTTGATTCATGCGAGTTACTTTCACATTCAACACACACATTCCTTTTGCTCATTCATCCGAATCTGAACACACTTCAGAGGAGTATCTTCAGCAAACAATAAAAACAATCTAGTGAACCTCTCTCCACGTCTTGCAAACATGGGGGGACCCCACGACCTGCGTTAGGCAAAGTTGAACCCTTCAACCCTTTTGCCTAACCAGCCCAGCTACTATCCTTGGTCTATTATTTGTTGCATCAACAAGTTGGCGCCCACCGTGGGGCTAGGCCACTATTTTTCTTCAAAAGACCTAGTAGTGTAGCTCCATTCTCTTGAAATTACCATGTCAGAAAGTGGATCCCGTGGAGAAGTGAATCAAGTCCCTAACGCTTCTACCCCAGGTACTAGTCAAACTCATGTGGCTATACCAACTTCCTTCTCGACACCAGGAGGCACTCCTGAGTTTATGACTTTCAGCACACCTACTCCATCCAAATCAGGGGTCCGTTCCCCTAATATTGGTGTCTCTAGCACCCCATCACATGTCGAGCTTACCCCGGAGGGGGTCGCCAACAATTTCCTCGAGTTGAGGTCTCTCCTCAACCAATATGTGAGTAGGGAAAGAGACAAGGGAGTGAGGATTCGTTTAGACTATGATGAGCCTGAGCCGACATTATCTCCTAGACCTCCTATCCCTCCTTTTGCATCTAGGGATGAGGCTGGTCCCAGTAATCCTCCAAACCCTAACCCATATTTGTCCGCAAGACCGAATCCTACAGCATACCCTCTCTTCTCATCTCAACCAGCTACAAGTGGTGCTCCACTGGGCCATGAGCTGACCCTTGACCAGCTCCTACAGTCCCCAGTGACGAGTATTCCACCCTCAACAACAACTTCATGGGAACAGGCCTTGTCAGTACTCCCCTTGGCACGAAGTGCCGTTATGAGCACTCCCTTGGGAGTTAACTGCTCAGTTGCACCCGGAAGCCTTCAAGGCTTCAACTTTATGCCCCATATGATGACCCAGATGATGGCCAGTTTCCCGTGGCAGCACTTCATTAATCAAGTGCTGGCCACCCAAGGGAACAGCAACAACGTGGGTGCAAGGGTTGAAGAAGATTTGGCCAAGCCTTACAAGCCAAGCAACCTCTCATGCTTTTCACAGCAAATAGCCGATTATGATTTTCAAACAAAGATTAAGATGCCATCCCACATCAAAACATATGATAGGACTGAAGAATCTGAAGACCACCTTCAGATCTTTACTGGTGCCGCAAGGATCGAGAAATGGTCAAATGCTGAATGTTGTTTAATGTTCATGCAAACCCTTGTCGGATCAGCCAGAATCTGGTTCAATGACTTACCTGCCCGAAGCGTTCGAAGCTTCGATGACCTCGGCAAAGGGTTCCTGGCCAATTTCTCCCAACAGAGGCGGTATGTTAAAGATGCTACAGTGATCTTTCAGATCAAACAAGATGATGAAAGCCTTCGAGAGTTCATAGAAAGATACAAGAAGGAAGGTCTAACTTATGTGGGGGCAGACGAAAAGATGAGGGTGGTTGGTTTTATGAACGCCATTACATCCAAATATCTCACAAGAGATTTCAATATATCCCTACCCAAGACCTTGGAAGAAGCTCTCGAAAGGGCTGAAGCCCACATTAGGGGAGAGGAGGCAGTAGACATCAAGGAACAAAGGAAAAGAGGATCCAGCTGGCGAGGCAACAACCTACCTAGAAAAGGGGAAACTTCAACTCCTATGATAGACGCCAAAAGGGTTCAGACCATCGAAGGTCTGAAGGCCGGAACCCTTCCAGCAGGGAGAAAGGCATAAGTTTCACACCCCTCACCAAGACTCCTCAAGAAATCCTAGCAACAGAAGAAGTCAAGCAAAACTTTCAGCCTCCTAGGCCTCTCCTCAAAAGCAGAAAGAACGAGAACTCTACATAATACTGTGAATTCCATGAAAAAAAGGGTCACCACACCGATGATTGCTTCCAGCTTAAGAAAAGGATTGAAGAAGCTGTTAAGTCCGGGGAGCTTGCTCACTTGGTGAAAGGAGTAAGGGACAAAATGGCTGAAGGAAAGGGCAAGGAAGTCAATATGGTGGATTTTGATGGAAGGGTTCCACACAAGAGGCAACAGTTGGAAGCTTGGGAGCTTTAGTGTGTTTGCTTTCCCCCAACAGAGAAAGACCTTCTTTCAAACCCTTTTATGGTAGAAGCAACTGTGGGAACATTACAAACAAGCAGAGCATACATAGACACTGGTGCTGCCACTGAAATCATGTTCGAAAAGTTCTTTAACCGTTTGAGCAATGAAGAACGTTCAAGGCTCCAACCCTCTGGACCTCCATAAAAGGTATTGCCGATATACCCCTAAGCCTTTAGGGGAACTGACACTTAATGTTCGTTTCAGCGAAGGTCAGAAGGAAAGAATCCAACCACTCACCTTTGTGGTTATCAACATACCTTCAAATTATGATGTGATCATTGGAAGGCCGGGGCAGTGTGCATTCTATATGGCCGTGTATGTCTGCCATGGCACTGTCAAATTTCCCACCGAGAGGGGAATAGCAACCCTTCAACCTTCTCAAGAGGCCTACCTGGTTGAAGGTGAAAGTTCCAAAAGTGAAGAAGAAAAGCAAGGGCTAATCATAAATCCTAAGTACCCTGAACAAAGGATAAGGGTCAACCCAAGCCTTTCACAAGAAACCCTCTCGTATCTTGAAAAGTTGCTAACACATTACAGTGATGTCTTCGCTTGGTGTCCGGAAGATATGACAGGGATCCCTCGAAGTATTGCTGAACATGAGTTGAGAATACCACCTGATGTCAAGCCTATTGTCCAAAAGAAACGAAGTCTAGCCCCTGAAAGAAGCTTGGCTGCATGTCAAGAGGTTAAAAAGCTTGTGTCAGCTGGCATTCTCCGAGAAGTCAAGTATCAATCCTGGGTTGCAAACCCGGTCATGGTTCGAAAGCCAGACAATTCTTGGAGAATGTGTATAGACTTCAAGGATCTCAATAAGGCTTGTCCCAAAGATTGCTACCCGTTACCAGAAATTGATCTCAAGGTTAACTCCCTCTCTGGTTACCCTTTCAAGTGTTTTCTTGATGCTTACAAGGGTTACCACCAAATCCTCATGAAGGAAGAAGATGAAGAAAAGACCGTGTTCCACACCGACAAAGGGATCTTTTGTTATCAAAAGATGCCTTTTGGTCTCAAAAATGCTGGAGCAACCTACCAACGTCTTGTTGACAAGGCCTTTGCAACTTAAATTGGCAGAAACATGGAGGCATATGTCAACGACTTTGTGATCAAATGCAAGACGGAATATCAAATGCTCGATGACATCCAAGAAACCTTCAAGAACCTAAGGAAGGTCAACATGAAACTCAACCCTGAGAAATGCTCATTTGGGTTTGAGGATGGAAAGTTCCTGGGGCATATTGTGGGAAAACAAAGCATTAAAGCTAATCCAAACAAGGTAAAGGCTGTTCTGGAAACCAAACCACCAAGAAGCAAGAAGGAGGTTGAAAGCTTAAACGAGAAGCTTGCTGCCTTGAAGCGTTTTACCTCAAAATTGGCCGAAAGGTCTCTACCCTTTTTCAAAACGCTCAAAGGTTGCTCCGATAAAAAGGACTTCAAATGGACTGAGGAGGCAGAGGAAGCCTTCAACCAGATGAAACAACACCTAGCTTCCCTACCTGACATTGCAGCCCTAGAAACAGGAGAATTAATCTCAGTATACCTTTCAGTCGCTGAAGAAGCAATAAGTGCGGTGCTCACCATTGAACGAGACAAGGTTCAGGTACCCGTTTATTTCTTTAGCAAAACTCTAAAATTGGCTGAAATCAAATACCCTCCCCTGGAAAAACTTGCCCTAGCCCTAGTTCAAACAGCTAGAAGGCTTCGAAGGTATTTCCAAGCACACCCTATACAAGTGGTCACCGACCAACCTATCAAGAGTGTGCTTGAAAAACCAGAAAACTCGAGATGATTAACCAAATGGGCAGTGGAACTAGGTGAACATTAATAACATCACCTATGTCCCAAGAAAAGCCACCAAAGCACAAGTCTTGGCTGATTTCATTGTAGAAGTCCCAAAGCAAACACTCACTGAGGTGAACACAGCTACCATTGAACCCTCAGACCTTGAAGCCTGGAAGCTTTTTACCGATGGGGCTTCAAGTGTCGAAGGGTCAAGAGCTGGGCTCATTTTGATTAACCCAGAAGGGTTGGAATTCATGTATGCTCTCCGTTTTGATTTTCAGACCACCAACAACGAGGCTGAATACGAGGCACTGATCGTCGGCTTAAGACTGACTAAAGAAATGAAGGTCCAAAAGCTTGAAGTGTTCACAGATTCGTTGCTGGTCTCAAGCCAAGTGAATGATAGCTACGTAGCAAAGGAGCCCAACATGAAAAGATACAAAGAAAAATCCAAAGAGCTGATGAATACCTTCCAAACATGTAGTATCAAGCAAATTCCCAGGTCTCAAAACAAGAAGGCAGATGCCTTAAGAAAGCTCGCATCTCTCACTTTTGCTCACCTTACAAAGAAGGTATTGGTAGAAGCGTTAAAGGCTCCATCAATCGATGAGTTGGAAGTTCAAGATGTAATCACCGAAGAAGATCCAAATTGGATGACTCCAATCAAGAAGTTCCTTAAAAACAGTGAATTGCCCAGTGATCAAACAGAGGCTGAAAGGGTTAAGATCAAGGCAAGGCAGTATGTACTACAAGGTGAAACCCTCTGCAAAAAGGGTTACCTCGCACCCTTGCTAAGATGTGTTGGTCCTGAGCAAAGTCAGTATTTGGTCAAAGAGGTTCATGAAGGAATATGCGGAGCTCATTTTGGAGCTAGATCGGTGGTTGCTAAACTCATGAACCTTGGGTATTTTTGGCCCTCAATGCACCGAGATACCACTGAGCAGCTAAGAAAGTGTGATGCCTGTCAGATTCATGCACCCGTCTCGAAAAGTCCCAAACATGATCTTGTCCCAATAACCTCAGCATGGCCATTCTATAAAAGGGGCATGGACATTGTCAGTCCATTCCCCCCAAGCAAAGGTGGAGTAAAATTTTTGTTGGTGGCCATAGATTATTTTACCAAGTGGCCTGAGATTAAACCACTTGACAAAATCACAGGCAAGCAAATCATTGACTTTGTTTGGGAAAACATTATTTGCCGTTATGGATTGCCGGGAGTGCTTGTCACCGACAATGGAAAGCAATTTCCTGAGAAGCCTTTCAGCGTTTGGTGCAAAGAATTCAGAATCAATCAGGTTTTCAGCTCAGTGGCCTACCCACAGTCAAACGGTCAGGTTGAGAGGATGAATCGAAGCATAGTGGAAGGTATCAAAACAAGATTGGGAAGGTATGAAAGCAACTGGCTTGAAGAATTGCCAAGTGTTTTATGGGCCATTTGAACAACCGAAAAAAACAAGCCACAAAAGAACACCCTATAGCTTGGTATTTGGGTCCAAGGCTGTGATTCCAGCTGAAATAGGAGTTGTAACACAACGAATCGTCAACATAGATCCCGAAACAAACCAAAAAGAGACTATGTTGAACTTGCAACTCCGAGAGGAAGCACGAGACCAAGCCGCAATTCAAGAAGCCAAATACAAGCAACGAATGGAAGCCTACTACAACAAGAGAGTCAAGAACGAACACTTCAAGTAAGGAGACCTGGTGCTTAGAAACAATGAAGCTAGCAAAAAAGAAAACCAAGGAAATCTTGGCCTAAAATGGGAAGGCCCGTATACCATCCTTGAAACATGTAACAACTATTATTAAAATCCATAATTAGAATGATAATTAGTCAATAAGGAAACCCTAATTGAAACACCCAAGTAAATCTGCACTAACCCTAAAATTTTCATAACAATCGGAATCAGGATCAGGGCCCCTAAAACTCAGGGGGGTTAAACCCCAGTAGATATTTATCTTTCAAATTTGCTGTAAAAGTGAAAATAATTCATTCAAAATTACTCAGCAAAGCTACGGGACACGAAACAACCTAGTCTAGAAACTAGACCCGTCGCGCCACGCGACGGGTGCACCTATCTCTTTCGCGTGGCGCGAGGGAGGCCAAAATCCAGGTATAAATAGGGGGCAGTGGCACTTGAATTCTGCTGAAGATTCGACGTTAAAATTCGAATTATACACTGAGTTACAATAGAAATCGTCCACACACACACACTAACATCAATTCGCTGCCGCAGAACAGGGTAATTACTCGATCGCTATTACGATTCAGTTTCCAGGATCAATATATCCAAAGAATGTCTAAGTGCCGCCCACATTGGGCTATGCTTTGTCGTTGTCGATAATTCGATAATGAGTTGAAGCATTGTACTTTGTCGTTGTCGATAATTCGATAATGAGTTGAAGTACTATACTTTGTCGTTTGTCATTTTGATAAATGAGTTGAAGTATTGCACTTGGTCATTCATTGCGAGTATTTGATCTCGGGAAATTATCGTAACTGCTGTATTGATCACTAACTCTGTTTTGTGTGAATTATTGTGAAATTAGGTTAACAGGGATAAAATCATATTTCTGTCAGTACTAAATCTGCAATGTGAGTCATTCTCTTTTTATCAATTGTTTTACAATACTCCAAACCAATTTTTCAAAGTTATAATTACAGTGATTAAGTTTATGTAATCACCAAATTACAACCGGTATGTGGGGTATTGTGCACAGTATTATTATTGTTTTAATCACATTAGGTGGGCGAGCCTAAAAGAAAGTGATATACGTCACTCATTGGGCCAGCCAATGGTGATATGACCACAGTCACAGAGCTGGTCTGTGACAAATACCTATTCTTGAAATGTTGGTTGATAATAAACATATGTAAAAACTCTTAATACTGTAAATTATAACAAATGTGTCATTTTCAGTAAAATGAATGATTCACTCAGTATTTCCCCGCTGACAAAATCTTTTTCAAACATGTTTCAGGTGATCTGCTGTAAATCAGGAAAAGTGCTGAGGAGCATTTCAAGCTTAAAATAGTGGCTCAATATAAAATGAATAAAGATGTTTTAAAATAAGAATTTATCACTAAACTTATGTATTGTAAATTATCGGGGTTTTATCCCGAATTGTGAAATAAAAATAATCGGGAAAAAAAAATTTAGCTTTACAACGATCCTGATGTTCAAAATTTTCCGCTGCAAAACTCAATTAAACAAATATCACGGGGTTTCTGTCCCGCGGCTCCGGAAACGGGTCAAACCGGGTCGGGGGCCGTGACAAAACACATAAGGGTGGATCTTACAAGCTAGCAGACTCAGAGGGTAAAAGGCTTCCAAGGCACTGGAATGGAAAAACCTTGAAAAGGTTCCATGTCTAAATGGGAAAGATTGGTTTGTATTTCACAAAGTTGCATTTCAAGAGTTGAACCATGAACACATTTTGTAAAAATATCTTTTAAATGAACGAAGTTGTTTTATCAAATTTGTCTTTCTATCCTAAGATCAGGTTGAGAACCTAGCAAGAAACTCCATGGCAAGGGCCATGTAAGGGGTTGAGCTCCCAGGCCACATCGCTCAATAGGTTCAAGGGTTGAATGAACCTATATAAGGGGTGAGTTCCTAAATCAATACAACTCCATGAGACTTATTATAAAAAAAAACAAAATGGTCTCATAGACAGGTTTGAACAGCCTACACCAAACGTTCCTTAAGCCTTAAAAAAATAACCAACAAACAGGCTTACGAAATCAAATAAAAGAAAATGATGAAAAGGATAGGTGCTATGTCTTCTTGTTAAAAATACCAAGGCTAAGTGACTGCAGCACTGAACCCTTTAAGGTATAAAAAACATAAAGACAACACAAACTCAACAAAGACAAAACTACAAGAAAAAAGAAATAACTTAAGGAACAATGCAACAACTTGAACAAAAAGTTATAAAAACCCAAAGATATAAACCAAGCAAAGTCACAAATCCAAGAAGCCTTGAAGGCTTCAAGCTACATACGTGACAACTCAAAACCTTAAAGGCTTCAACCTACATACGGGATCGCCAAAAAGCTCAAAGGCTTAATGCCAAACAAGCTGCCTTAACAAAATAGGCAGAAGTATAAAAACACAACACAAAGAAAATAGTTAAACATAGTATCATAGAAAAGAAAGCCTTGAAAGACTTTCAACCATCCAAACACAAGTTAAAACAAGTCCTAGTGACTTGTAAGTTCAGCAATTGTTCAAATGGCCATACAGGCCTAAAACACAACCACACAACAGGAACCTTAAGGATTCCTGCAAACCTAATATTGTTTAAAGTTAACATTACAAACCACAAATTGTTTTAAAAAAGCGCTAAGAAAGCTACGAATATCATGCATCAGTAGAAGGCTTAGAAGCACCAGAGCTGTTACCTTTGGCCTTCTTAGTCTTCTTGATCTTCTTAGCCTTCGAGCCCTCACCACCAACAGCTGAACCCTCCAAGCTGGCATCTTTAGGAGCATCAAGTTCTCCAGAAAAGGTATCTTCGCTATCTCCTAAATAGGAACGTTTCCTTGAAAGAGAGCTAAGCACTTCGACACATACCTTCTCATTAAGATCATCTGGCTTTAGTTCCTACAAGACGGAGAGGGGATTACCATAGCAAGAAGCAACCTGGCTCACATACGGGTATGTTAGCCTCTCCATTTGCTCAACGGAACCCTTGAAGATATCGGAAGCTCCAGGACGGTACAAAGGAGATTTCTTCAAAGGATGACCAAACTCATGAAGCTTATAACCTGCAAGGAGACCTTGATGTTTACCCAGATTGAGCAGTTTAGTGTAAACTTCACCAAGAGCATAATTAAACTCTTTAGAGTGAAGAAGATAAGTAACAACTTGATGAAAACCCTGCTCAATAAGCCACTGGTTATCCCCAGTGGCTTAGGCAACCAAAGCCTTTAAGCCATCTTTTTCCTCATCAAAGGCCTTTTGTTGAACAACTAAGGCCTCCCTGTCAGAGGTTTTATCAAGGCTACTGCAATCAAGGAACAATCTCCGGTTTTGTTCCTCGAACCTATAATCAGAACCCCTAATAACCGCATCCTCTCCAGGAGATTGTTCCTTGAAAGCAGTAATAACCGCCAGGAGTAGCAGCAACATCATCAAAGGCAACGTCGGAGGTATCATCACTTTTGATAAAGTCAAGCGCAGACATAACTGCAAAACAAACATAACAACACATGAGCAAACAAAGAAATAGGAACAAAAGAACACGAGAAGAATAAATGCATACCCTTCCCATCTCTAATGAGCACCGGATCCCGATTGGCCTTTTCCCACACTTTACTAAGACCCAACAACACCAACAAATGCTCGGGAAAGGGACGAAGCCGTGAAGGACACTCCCTAAGAGTTTCTAAAAAACGAGTATTTATATCAGAAGCAGAAGGTTCAGGTTCGTTCAAAACGGCATCCGGGTGTCTCCAAACAAGTTTAAAAGGAACAATCTCCTCTGACACCCAGAAAAACCGGTCCTTCTAGACCCCAAGTGTAGAAACCATGGACGAAATCAAGCAGGTATCAACTTGAGTGGTCTCGAAGGTAAACCAATCACCATTCTTAGCAAGCCGGAAAAAACGGCGGAATGACAACAGAGTCGGATCATACCCGGAAGCCCGACACAAAATTTCAAAATGTAAAACCCTGGCCATTCAAAGGGGGTGAACTTGACCAAAAGATATGCGATAATATTCCAAGATATTCAAAACAAAGTTTGAAAACAGATGACGAAGATTTGAAAACTCAAAATGTCGACAATACAAAGCAATTGAACCAGGGGGACATCGATCGATAGAGTTATTGCAAGCCGGTGCAACCGGTTTAAACTTCGTCCCTATTCCCCACTCCATACAAAACAAATCGACTTCCTCTTGAGTCATTCGAGAAAACGATTTTGCCAAATCCTTACGAGCACCCATGATATGAGAAATTAAACAGAAAATAAGCAAAGGGAAACTAACCTGTTTTGAAAAAGGGGAAACTTGAGAAAAAAAGGGAGCAAGTGATGTTCTTCTGATTAAAATATATGAATTAATGAGATAGAAAGAAATATAATTAGGCAATGGAATTAAACCCGCCGCCTGACTGACAAACTGCCACAAGTCATGTCAACTGTCTTGTCAAAATTCAAAATTCAAAAACCTCAACCGTTTCCAACCCTTCAAGCTTTGAACCCTTGAAGCCTTTAGGCAGTAAAATACATGTATAAAAGTCAGAAGTCTTTGAGCACATTTCCCAAAAACCCTGAATTGGGGGGCTGATGACGGGGGTAGCCCAAGACCAAATAAAATTACTTAAATACATAAACGCTTAAAAGGTAAAATGGTTCAAAGGTTAAAAACCTGGGGAGTTGAGATAAAGCAACACGGGAACAGTAAAAGTGTCACACCCCCAAGATCCACACGCGGAGTACTACCGCTTAGGGGCGTGACTGACCAGGATCAAGCCACCAATCATATATGTAACATTCCTATTTTTATATATAATAATTATAGGTTTGGTTAAAATTATTAACCAAAGTAACTAGTAACTAGTAACTAGTAAACTAGTTTATTTTTAATATAAATATTCAACCCAAATAGTTTTAAACACTATTTTATATAGTTGGTTGAAATATTATATTAATTAATTGGCTTGTATATGGGTGACCTTTCTAATAAAAATAAAAGTATATAATAACTTATATTGTTAAACGGGTAGATTACGGGTAAGTTAATTGTTAAAAATATGGAATACCTAGACAGGTCTAGGAACCATTTAAATAATTAAATTATAAAAATACATTGTATTCTGAACCTACTCTATTTTTAATAAAACTTAGACCCAAATGTAGAGAAAAATATACTCGTTCTAAAGACATATTTATTATTTTCTAGAACGTCATATTTTAGAAGTTATAAACGCCAAATAAGGGGAGCAGCTGAATTAATTATAAAAATAAAATAATAACATAATCTACTTACATTTGAAATTGTTATTGTGTATACGTGTTCAGAAACAAATAAAATATTAGTTATACGTATATGCATGAAAATTAGTTATGTGTACATAGACATTAATTAAAAGTGTACGTGGCTCTTTTTGTGCAAAAGAATGTAATGTCACCAAGTTCCAAATTCACTATAAAAGGAAGTTGTAAAGACACTTCCAACCTGCTCATGTCTATCGCCCTCCCTCTCTTCATGTATTCTTTTTAGAGTGTTTTCACCTCCTAATAATAATAATAATAATAAAGCCTTGCCTCGTTTTAAGTATTGTAACTCCCGATCGCCGCTACCCTTTCCGATTGATCTGAGTCCCATAACGCATGTCAAGGCTCTGTCCGACTAAGTTCGTTTGGATTCTATCTCGGGACTTCGGGACAAGGTTGAATTAGGGGTACTATACTTAACACGAGTGCATTATATTTTTAAATAGCTTAAAAGTTATACCCAAAATTTATACCAGGAGTCCTTCTAGTTAAACCCTAAAGTTACACAGTGGGTCCATTCCTTTTTCTCACCATTTTATTCTCTTTTTGTGAATTATCCCAATACTATTATTATTTATTATTTCTATTTTGTAAACAACTTTTATCAAAAGTCATGCCTATTATTTTATTTACCCAATAGGAAACCATAGTTGAGACACCCAAGTAATCCTGCACAACTCCTAAAATTTTCGTAGCAATCAGAATCAGGATTAGGGCCCCTAAAACTCAGAGGGGGCAATTCCCATTCGATATTATCTTCAAAAATCTGTTGTCAAAATTGAATTTAGTCGTACAGTCGACTCAGCAAGCCTACCCCTAAACGTGTCCACCCTAGGCTAGAAAATAGACCCGTCGCGCCACGCGACGGGTGCACATGTTCTTGACGCGACACGCGAGAGGGACAATTTTCCAGCTATAAATAGTAGGCTGTGGGACTTGAATTTCTGCGTTGGAACGACGTTAGAATTCAATTCGTACGCCGAGTTATAGTCTGTTTACTACCAAACACACACATAAGCTCGAATGCTGCTACGATACAGGGTATTAACTCGATCGCTATTACGATTCATTTTCCGACCGATCAATATATCCAATGGATGTTTAAGTGCCGCCCACATTAGGGTTATACTTTGTCGTTCGTCGTTAAATCGATGGATGTTTAAGTATCGCACTTTGTCGTTCGTTGTGAGAATTTGATCTCGTGAGTTATCGTAATTGTTGTATTAAGTTACCTACCTAGTTCGTATGCACTAGGTTACAAGGCTAAATCAATAGGCTAAGCTCTGCCTGTATAAATCTGCAATATATCAAGGCTTATCTGTAGACTAAACTTTGGTCGTATGAATCTGCATGATTATAATGTGAGTCATTCCTCTTTTATAAACTCTTTTCTCACAATTTGTGAGTCATTCTTCTTTTTATTAACTGTTTTACAATACTCCAAATCATTTTTCAGAGTTATAATTACAGTGATTAAGTTTATGTAATCACCAAATTACAGCCGGTATGTGGGGTATTGTGCACAATATTATTATTATTATTGTTTCCTTCACATTAGGTGTGCGAGCCTAAAGTGATATACGTCACTCATTGGGACAGCCAATGGTGATATGACCACAGTCACAGAGCTGGTCTGTGACAAATACCTATTCTTGAAAGTTGGTTGATAATAAACATATGTAAAAACCCTTAATACTGTGAATTATAACAAATGTGTCGTTTTCAGTAAAATAAATGAACTCACTCAGTATTTCCCGCTGACAAAACCTTTTTAAAACGTGTTTCAGGTAATTACAGTAGATTGGAGTAAGGATTGGATCCGGCACTAAAAGACTTCAAGAAGTGGCTTATTTTATTAATTAAATCAACTTAAGAAATATTGGTTTTTTGGGTTTATCCCATATTAAAAGCTACCTTTGTAAAACATGCAATTTATTCCATCTATTTAAATAAAAATCCGGTGTTTCTAAAACTCTGATAATTTTCCTAACTCACGGTCCTGATGAAATTTCCGCTGCAATGTTTTTCAAAATAATCACCGGTACCACTGAACTGCTCACGGCACCGATTCCGGCCAGGATGGGGTCGGGGGTCGTGACAGAAGGTGGTATCAGAGCTAAGCCACCGCTTTAAGCCTGTAAGTGTTGTGATAATAATACTTAAGCTTAAATAAAAGAGTTAGGAGATTACTATTAAATGGTAGCACAGCTGATAACAGTTAGACTTGAACATAAGAAAAGATGCCTTAGTATAAGCTAAGCCACTGGTTTACGCAATTAGGTGTTATAATACTACCTAAGTGAAACGGAGAATTAGAAACTTAATATTATCTGATAACACTCTTAATAATATTTAGACTTGAACTTAAGAATTTTGCTTTAATATAAGCTTCAAGATAAAATTACTTATATAAGTCTAATGTGATGGATACTGGTATGTCATAAGAATGACGGTTAGCAAGCAATAGCACTTAATTGCTATTTATTCTTGCTTATTGATATTATTTGATCTAGAATAAGATATGTTATGGGAATACAAATTTCCTTGATTCTGGATAAAAGTCCTAATAAAAGAGACACTTTTAAAATCTTGAAAAGATACTATTTATGGGAAATAGAAAATGTTCTCCGGCAAAACTGGGTATAAAGTAGCAGACTCTCCAGCTTGTCCGGATATACTGAGGTTACCTCTCCGGCGCGAACCGGGTAAGATGGGGTATATAAAATGTCAAACAAGTGACAATATTTCCCTAAATAAGTATCATGGCCTGATATCAGACTTGTTTTTTTTTAAAATAAGAATCTGTTAAATACATTAACCTTATAAAGGGTATGTATATTACAGCATGTGAAATATATGATTATATAGATATGTATATCTATAAGAAATTCTAAAAGCCATAACAATTGATAATTAAGAATAAAACACAAGCATATGTATATAGATTTCTTTATCAGGAATCTTTTGCATATATCTTTAATTTCGATGTCAAACATTCTTTCGTTTGATCATCTACCTCGTAACTCGTGTAACAAAATAATACTGGAAACCCATTAAGTTGGGACACCATCAAAAATATATAAGAATTATCAATGTGTTACCATAAACTATTAACACCAGTAAGAAGCAGGTAAAGTTGTGCTAATGCACAAGAAAACACATGAAACCTAAATTATACGTCCACAGATGTCGAAGTTTATCACACACGACTTCCAAGGCAAGATCTTTGAAAAATATAAAGTAGGCACGATGATACCAACACTAATTCCATCAGTAAAAGAACTCCTAATCAAAAATCGGCACTTTGCCACATGATCTTACAAACGATCAAAATATCGCTAAGGTACGTTGGAACAATATTTCACAACCATCGGTGCACAGTCTAATTATAGTCATAATTATTGACACTACAAAAGAAGTCATCTACCTTTGCAAATCCCCTATTTCATTTCATTTCATTCGACATTCCTTGGTAAAATCACTTAACAAAGGTTATCACACGAGATTTCAGATAAAGTTCTTATATTCCCTTCGTTGCAAATTCTGACCTCTATGAATAAACTTTTGCTACTTCCCCTAATGATCATCATACAATGGAATTTCTTTCATAATGGCGAATATTGATCTATATTATTTTTTTTTTTGGTAAATCTACACAGTACACATGCACTGTTTGTTGTACATGTGGTTCCTTAGAGTTATACAGACCATAGGAAGGCTTCATTCCAAATTATTATTTTATCCAACCTCAAATATCATTTCGCTATACTTGATCTTTGCATTGTAAACCGCGTTTTGCAAAATGATTACTCTTTGATATTTGATCGATAAATTTCTTGAAAAGCTCGATTTCCTTTTTAATGGTATACATGGTTTTGTTGTAACCATGTCAAAACTTTCTTGAACCCATTTTGTTTAAACCAAGTTCAATCGTTTGAACTTGCTCACATTTCGTATTCAATTCAAAGTCCCATATGATATTTTAAGCCATCATATTCAAATTCGAAATAATCCCAACAAGCACTTCGATTCTCTTGAACCATAACATGCTTTCTTGGCCTTCGACTTCACTGAATTATTTCTTTGATCTCGATCACTTTGTGATGACATTTTCACAAAATTAAAAATTGCGCTAATCTAGGATTTAATTATTTATTTATTTATATTGAATCCGCTTTATTGATTTATTTTATAAAAGCAATCTTAACACAATTATGTGCAAAGATAATGATCCACCATTTCATAATTTCTTAGTCCATCCAACCTAAATCGAGCCTTTCGTGATATTTCTTACCTTAATTGATTATATATAGAAACTTCCACTATAGTATTCCTATATTTAAAAATTTTGTTAAAACCATTAAGGTAAAGAATGTATATTTTTACGTATAAAATTTTGTTTGAAGTATACTCTCATTTAAGTTTATGCATTTATTATTGACAATTAATATTAGTTTTAGTAATATTATTGGTATTATTATTTTCTAGATACTAGAGTTATTATCAAGGGCATGTATTGAATAGCCTAGCCTTAGTTAGGCATAGACTGACCACCTATGCTTAAACAAGGCAGCGCTAACCAATATCCGCCATGATAATGACTAATTAATTAAGTCATCATACTTATGTAGTAAATCTTAATTATATATATAAATATTTTTCTTTGTACTAAAAAGAGAAGACATATTTTTATAAAACAAATACCAGAATTAGAAGGACGAATAAAATTATATCACTTATTTTTTTGGTAATTATGTACTATAATACTCTGATAAGAAAATAACCATATAAGAATAATATAGTAGTCAGCGACTACATTGGGTCAGAAGAACATTGTAATACATAAAGAATAGTCACCACAACATTTGTAACTACATTTTACAACGCTATATGGTTTCAAAATAAAAAAAAAAAAAGAGTAATCACCTAGAATTGACCCAGTGTTATATAAAATATTTTACAAATACTTTTACCCCTTTTATTCATAACTTTCATTTAAACGTTATAAATAATAGTGATTCTTTTACAAAATCATAATACTAAAATATTTTGTAAATGTAATAACTTCACTATAGTATTTTGTAATCTATATTACATAATAAATATAAGTTATTTTACATAGTATAGTAAAACACTAAAATAATATTTTGAAGTAGTAACCATTTATATATAGTAAAAATGTGAAACAAATAATATATATCACATAGTATTTATATTTGATATGTAAGATACGATTCAGACAAGAACACAAATAATATATATTTGCTTTACAAATATACTATAATGGTTAGTCATGCCAAAACAACTTGGAACTCTAAAATACACTAACCTTATCATCTTCTGGTGTATCTTTGCAAATTCACTCATCTTAGCACATTGATTTTTCATGCTCCAAATATTTGACAAATCACTTTTCATGCTTTTATTTCATTTTGAACCTGTCGATTCTAAGTTTCCTCGGTTGCCAATCCAAGTAAGCTTTCTTCTAACAAAGAATTTTATTAATTCTAAAAGTCCTTCACATTCATTTTAAGTATCTATTAGCTTGAACCTAGTCACTTTGGAATTTATTTCATTTCATCTCATTCGTTTGTTATCGATTTTTCGAGCTAATTTATTTGAACCATTGAATCCTCCTTATTATACAACTCGTATTCACAAAAATTGATATTTTAATTCTGTGTTATCTACCTTAATATTGTTTTTATTGACTAAAATATGACATAAGTCTAAAAGGAACATCGTAACCCAAATCTCGAGGACGAGATTTAAAACAAGGTGGGGAGGATGTAACATTCCTATTTTTATATATAATAATTATAGGTTTGGTTAAAATTATTAACCAAAGTAACTAGTAACTAGTAAACTAGTTTATTTTTAATATAAATATTCAACCCAAATAGTTTTAAACATTATTTTATATAGTTGGTTGAAATATTATATTAATTAATTGGCTTGTATATGGGTGACCTTTCTAATAAAAATAAAAGTATATAATAACTTATATTATTAAACGGGTAGATTACGGGTAAGTTAATTGTTAAAAATATGGAATACCTAGACAGGTCTAGGAACCATTTAAATAATTAAATTATAAAAATACATTGTATTTTGAACCTACTCTATTTTTAATAAAACTTAGACCCAAATGTAGACAAAAATATACTCGTTCTAAAGACATATTTATTATTTTCTAGAACGTCATATTTTAGAAGTTATAAACGCCAAATAAGGGGAGCAGCTGAATTAATTATAAAAATAAAATAATAACATAATCTACTTACATTTGAAATTGTTATTGTGTATACGTGTTCAGAAACAAATAAAATATTAGTTATACGTGTATGCATGAAAATTAGTTATGTGTACATAGACATTAATTAAAAGTGTACGTGGCTCTTTTTGTGCAAAAGAATGTAATGTCACCAAGTTCCAAATTCACTATAAAAGGAAGTTGTAAAGACACTTCCAACCTGCTCATGTCTATCGCCCTCCCTCTCTTCATGTATTCTTTTTAGAGTGTTTTCACCTCCTAATAATAATAATAATAATAAAGCCTTGCCTCGTTTTAAGTATTGTAACTCCCGATCGCCGCTACCCTTTCCGATTGATCTGAGTCCCATAACGCATGTCAAGGCTCTGTCCGACTAAGTTCATTTGGATTCTATCTCGGGACTTCGGGACAAGGTTGAATTAGGGGTACTATACTTAACACGAGTGCATTATATTTTTAAATAGCTTAAAAGTTATACCCAAAATTTATACCAGGAGTCCTTCTAGTTAAACCCTAAAGTTACACAGTGGGTCCATTCCTTTTTCTCACCATTTTATTCTCTTTTTGTGAATTATCCCAAAACTATTATTATTTATTATTTCTATTTTGTAAACAACTTTTATCAAAAGTCATGCCTATTATTTTATTTACCCAATAGGAAACCATAGTTGAGACACCCAAGTAATCCTGCACAACTCCTAAAATTTTCGTAGCAATCAGAATCAGGATTAGGGCCCCTAAAACTCAGAGGGGGCAATTCCCATTCGATATTATCTTCAAAAATCTGTTGTCAAAATTGAATTTAGTCGTACAGTCGACTCAGCAAGCCTACCCCTAAACGTGTCCACCCTAGGCTAGAAAATAGACCCGTCGCGCCACGCGACGGGTCCACATGTTCTTGTCGCGACACGCGAGAGGGACGATTTTCCAGCTATAAATAGTAGGCTGTGGGACTTGAATTTCTGCGTTGGAACGACGTTAGAATTCAATTCGTACGCCGAGTTATAGTCCGTTTACTACCAAACACACACATAAGCTCGAATGCTGCTACGATTCAGGGTATTAACTCGATCGCTATTACGATTCATTTTCCGACCGATCAATATATCCAATGGATGTTTAAGTGCCGCCCACATTAGGGTTATACTTTGTCGTTCGTCGTTAAATCGATGGATGTTTAAGTATCGCACTTTGTCGTTCGTTGTGAGAATTTGATCTCGTGAGTTATCGTAATTGTTGTATTAAGTTACCTACCTAGTTCGTATGCACTAGGTTACAAGGCTAAATCAATAGGCTAAGCTCTGCCTGTATAAATCTGCAATATATCAAGGCTTATCTGTAGACTAAACTTTGGCCGTATGAATCTGCATGATTATAATGTGAGTCATTCCTCTTTTATAAACTCTTTTCTCACAATTTGTGAGTCATTCTTCTTTTTATTAACTGTTTTACAATACTCCAAATCATTTTTCAGAGTTATAATTACAGTGATTAAGTTTATGTAATCACCAAATTACAGCCGGTGTGTGGGGTATTGTGCACAATATTATAATTATTATTATTGTTTCCTTCACATTAGGTGGGCGAGCCTAAAGTGATATACGTCACTCATTGGGACAGCCAATGGTGATATGACCACAGTCACAGAGCTGGTCTGTGACAAATACCTATTCTTGAAAGTTGGTTGATAATAAACATTTGTAAAAACCTTAATACTGTGAATTATAACAAATGTGTCGTTTTCAGTAAAATGAATGAAATCACTCAGTATTTCCCGCTGACAAAACCTTTTTAAAACGCGTTTCAGGTAATTACAGTAGATTGGAGTAAGGATTGGATCCGGCACTAAAAGACTTCAAGAAGTGGCTTATTTTATTAATTAAATCAACTTAAGAAATATTGGTTTTTTGGGTTTATCCCGTATTAAAAGCTACCTTTGTAAAACATGGAATTTATTCCATCTATTTAAATAAAAATCCGGTGTTTCTAAAACTCTGATAATTTTCCTAACTCACGGTCCTGATGAAATTTCCGCTTCAATGTTTTTCAAAATAATCACCGGTACCACTGAACTGCTCACGACACCGATTCCGGCCAGGATGGGGTCGGGGGTCGTGACAATATAGAACAATGTTTATAGTAAAAGTAAATGTAATTTAACCAAACCAATCCATATGAAAGGTGTTCAAAACATAAGTATAAATTCAACGTTTAGCGGAAGCATATGAGTAAAAGCCCAACATAAATAAAGTATGTAATGTCATATGGTTTAAACAAGCATTCACGATCCTTGTCCACAACGACCGCGCCACCCTGTGCAAGCTCCATGTATACCTAACGACCTGCAAGGCATGTAACAGAGAGTCAACAACTAGTTGAGCGAGTTTACAGTAAGTAAGTTCGTAATAGTAAGTCTGTTCCGTAACGGGTGGCTCTACTAGGCCGATAGTACGTTCTATTAGTGGGGGCTTCCCATGTTTGCATATACACTAGACTATTCGTCACCATAAGTGTTCTTCTTAACCCGAGAACAGTAGTACGTATAAGCTTTACGTAGGTTTTAGGTAAGTGTCCTTCTGTGCCCGAGGACAGTGGTACGCGTGAGGTTTACGTAGGTTTTACATAAGTGTCCTTCCTGACTCCGGAAGACAGTAGCATGTGTGAGTTTACGTAGGTTTTACGTAAGTGTCCTTCCTGACTCCGGAAGACAGTATTATGTACTTGTTTACGTAGGTTTTACGTAAGTGTCTTGCTTAACCCGAGGACCATGGTAGATAGTCTAGTAACCGTGTAAGTACGAGAAATTGTTCAATTCCATCATTCAACCCATTCCCAAACCCCGGGAATCCCATGCCTTGGTAAAGAGTGTGAACTCACCTTGGTTTGCTCGGTATGCTAAGTTATGTGCTCACGTTAATCAATCAAGTCTTAAAGTACGCACGTGTATATGATCAGTTTAAGTTCGTAACAATCTTGCACACAAAGCTAACGTCACATAGTGTGTTTGGCAGTTAAATCATCATGTAACATACAAGCAGTTAATCCCATTCATGCAACTCTAGGTTTACATTAAAGGCTTTCTCAGTTTGTTTTAACTCAGTTACTCAACAGTCTTGTTAATTTTAACAGTGTTAATCAGGATCAGGAATAGTACACATAATAGAGCTAACACACTTAATGTAGTCACTGTGTCATAACAGAGTTATATCATCATTAGCAGAGTTATAACATACGTAACCTAGTCAACATAACCCAGTTAACTTATTAACATACTTGGCATTCTTAACAGTGTAAGCAAACTTAACAGACAACCAAAAACTCAGACCATACATAACATAAAATTCGGACAAGGGCATATTACTTAAAAGTTCGAACCATGTGTATGTAAGCAAAACTCGGACAAGGCCCCCTACCCAAAACTCGGACCCTATACATGCAACAAAAGGTCGGACTAGAGATCCTCAACAAAAGTCGGACTCCCCCCTTGTCTCTTCAAAAAGTCGGACTCCCCCCCTTGTCCCCTTAAAAGTCGGACTCTACACATTTTAGGGAAACTCGGACTTAGCATGTTTTAAAACTCAGACCCCCATGCTTCACAATTAAAATTCGGACATCACAAACATCAAAAGTTCGGACCCCTTAACATACAAAAGTTCGGACCCTTTGTGTCCTTTATAAAATTCGGAACTTGAATAACATAAAGGTCGGACAAGCATTATTGTAATAAAAGTCGGACATATTATGTTCATTTATATAATTCGGACTATATTATGTATAAAGAGGTCAGACCATACTAACATCATTATGCGAACATTCAATCTTCATTGGAACAGTTACGTTTCTACTTTCATTCCCAGGCAATGTAACAGTTACGATCAAGAACCCTAACATCACACATTTGCATTGCAGTAATCTAATCAGCAAATCAAACATTCTATCTTACAAGCATCTCATTGTCAATCATTTGATTACACTTCTAGTCATAAACATTTCACAATAATCAGGTTTTATCTTTACACAGAACCATCATACGAAGAACTAGGGTTTTAGCATGAATCAATCAATCAACGATTAACAACAAACAATCATTAAACAATTACCTTGGATTGATTCTAAATGGATTGAAAGATCAAGATTGATGCAGAAGACTTGTGCCAATGAGAAAGAAGACGATTGCAAGAGAGGGTTGTAGAGAAATCTTGAAGATACGTATAATGATTTGTGAAATGATTAGGGTTAAGGGTTTTGTTTTATTTTCACAATTAACACTAAACACCCTTAAGTATTATCTATTACATACTACATGCACAAGACATAGAATTTACAGTTTTATCACCAAACTCATATATTTTTCAATTCATTCGTGAAACTTTACCAATCAAAACGTATACCGTTAGAAGGCAAACAAATTGTATAAGTAAGCAACTAAACAAACAGTTAACGTGCAATAAGTGCGAAAATGGAATCTCGAAAACTCGAGTTGTCACAAAAAGGCCACGTCTACGGATTGCTTCACCAACTCACCAGCTGCAAAAGCAACGCAGGTCCACAGAGCACACTCTTTTATCCGCGGGTCAAAAGGCTTCAACCCCCGAAAGGGTAAGTCGGGGCACTGCAAGCATGGTCACTAGTCAAATGCATTCCTCTTTGAGTGATGTCTTCTCCTATATATTAGACACTTCTTTTACTAAGCAGGACATTCCTGGCCAGCCCTGATTCCTGAAATCTCTGGTCATTCACTTCGAGTACTTGCTTTATGCGAGTTACTTTCACATTCAACACACACATTCCTTTTGCTCATTCATCCGAATCTGAACACACTTCAGAGGAGGATCTTCAGCAAACAACAAAAACAATCTAGTGAACCTCCTCCACGTCTTGCAAACGTGGGGGGACCCCACGACCTGCGTTAGGCAAAGTTGAACCCTTCAACCATTTTGCCTAACCAGCCCAGCTACTATCCTTGGTCTATTATTTGTTGCATCAACAGTGTCACACCCCCAAAATCCACATGCGGAGTAACACCGCTTGGGAGCGTGACATGACCAGGATCAAGCCACCAATCATATTGAACATGTAATTAATAAGTAAAGTAAATGTCATTCAACCACCAATATGAAAGGTGTTCAAAATATAAGTATGTTATCACTGTTTAGCGGAAGCATATAAACAAAACCCAACATAAAAAGTACGAAATGTCATAAAGTGTTTTAACGAAACATTCACGATCCGTGCCCACAACGACCTGCTCCTCCTTGTGCAAGCTCCATATGTACCTAAGGTCCTGCAAGGCATGCAGCAGAGAGTCAACAACTAGTTAAGCGAGTTCACAGTTAATAGTTCAGTAATAGTAATGGTGTAGTAAGCATTGCGTTCGTTCATTAAGTCATGTATTGTATTAGTTCGTATCGCAGCCCTCTGGGCATGTATGCGAAGATTAGGGAAAGTTCTCAAGTATTCTAGACTATGTATATTTGTATCGCGGCCACCCTGGCATGTGTGCGAAGTTTTAGTATATAGTTCGCGGCCTTTCCAAGGCATGTGTGCGAAGATCAGTCATAATATCGCGGCCAACCCCTGGCGTGTGTGCGAAGATCAGTTCAATTAGTATACTAGTCTAGTCGTATCTCATCATTACCCTTCCTCACCCTGAGGACCATATCATTAAATTCTATCATCTGAGTAAGTACGAATAAATAATCCAAAACCCATTCCCACCCTGGGAACCCCATGCCTTGGCTGTGTGAACTCACCTTGGTTTGCTCGGTATGCTAGGTATGTTCTCACGGTTTATCAATCAAGTCCTAGAGTACGCATGTGTACATGATCAGTTTATATTCAAATTGTTCACGTATAGGTATAATCACAGAAGTACTAAACATGTATTCAATATCATACAAGTCATGCATATCACTTAACAGCAGTTAATCTATCCAGTAAACTTCTACCAGAGTTAAGTCAGGTTACTGTGCAAAGTATTCAAGTCGGCGAAACACAGGTTGGCGAAACACTTGTTGGCGAAACACTTGTTGGCGAAACACATTGTGTTTCGTCAACTACCCTTTTGGCGAAACAAGATTCTGTCTCGTCGACTGCCCTTGGCGAAACACTATCCTGTTTCGTCGATTACCCCTTGGCGAAACACAACCTTCTGTTTCGCCAAAAATTCCGTCTCGTGAACCAGTAGCAGTTACGTCAAAAATCAGTTACAGTTTCAAAAACCCTAATCATGCTATCAGCCGTCAACAATCATAAAATCATACAATCATCATCACCAATCACAGAATCATCATACGGTAAAATCATGTAACCATCACAAAACAATATCATGTAATCCATACCCTTTGCATAACCGTTTATTAGAAAATCATACGGTTCACGATATCAATACATATGCACAAATGATAATCATTCGGTTATGTTGACTCACAAGGATTATCCGATAAATACATAATCAACCCTATACTAACAACCGCTAATCATGCATAATCCTTGAGAGGTTCATGAAACCCTAAGTATTCATCATATGATCGTGACTTTCTAGAATGAACCTATCAATCAAAACAAATGCAAAGACATACATTCACAGTCGTTTCATCGGCCAAGTAATCATGCAAGTATGTATTCAGAAATCAACTAACCGAAATATCAAAGGTAATGGTTTTGATTTGCTAGAGAGAGAACTGGAGGAACACAGTGCTGCCGTCACACGCAAGAGAGTTCTAGGGTTTTCTGTTTTGCTAAAGTGTGACGAATGGGGTGGTTCCGTATGACTTATACGTGCAAAAGTATACTGGGCCCGAACTGGGCTTTGGCGAAACTGGGCTTGGCGAAATAGTTTGTTTCATCGACATGCTCTTGATGAATCAAAGACCTGTTTCGTCAAGAGGTTGTATGGAGAATCACATTTGATTCGTCGGGTCCTTAATGGGCTTTTAGGTCCGTAATGATCTAATCAGTTAAGTTCTCATGCCACAAACAAACACATAACCATGCAACACAATAACACATACTCATGCAAACACAATGCACTTTATCTCATTACAACGATTTCAGTTATAAGTCAAATAAACAAACGACTAATAGTCACAGTCAATAGTCAAAGTCGACGTGCAGTAAATGCGAAAGTGAAAGTCGAAAACTCGAGTTGTCACATTATCCCCAACTTGAAAGAAATTTCGTCCCGAAATTTAGCATGCAGTTACTGAGGAAGCTAGGTAAGTTGTATCGTTCACTGGTTTTCCTGGGGTGTCACATCATCCCCCCGTTGATTTGGAATTTCGTCCCGAAATTCTGCTGTAGTAGCTTCACCCTCAGTAGTGGTTGCATTGGTTCCGAATAACTGGGGATACTTGAGTTTCATTTGATCTTCACGCTCCCAGGTGAACTCTGGGCTGCGACGGGAGTTCCAACAAGCGCGAACAAGAGGGATTCTCGTGTTCTTGAGGACCTTCACATCCTGGTCCGTGATTTCAACAGGTTCCTCGACGAACTGCAACCGTTCGTCGATAGTGAACTCCTTCAAGGGAACTATGAGGGTCTCATCTGACAGGCACTTCTTCAGATTCAACACGTGAAAGACATTGTGAACTGCACCGAGTTCAGCTGGTAAGTTTAGCTTGTATGCCACTTTGCCAATCTTCTCAATGATCTCGAACGGTCCGACGTACCGCGGATTTAGTTTGCCTCACTTGCCAAAGCGAACCACACCCTTCCAGGGTGAAACTTTAAGTAAAACCCGGTCCCCGGCCTGAAATTCCAATGGTTTCCTACGCTTATCCGCGTAGCTTTTCTGACGGTCGCGAGCTGCCGCCATACGTTGCCGTATCTGCGCAATCTTTTCCGTGGCGTCCACTACAATCTCTGGACCCGTGATCTGACTATCCCCCACCTCTGCCCAACAGAGAGGTGATCGGCATTTACGCCCGTACAATGCCTCAAATGGAGCGGCTTGTATGCTGGTGTGATAACTGTTATTGTATGAGAACTCCACCAAAGGGAGATGCTTTTCCCAGCCGTTGCCGAAGTCGATAACGCATGCCCGAAGCATGTCTTCGAGAGTCTGGATCATTCGCTCAGACTGCCCATCCGTCTGAGGATGATATGCTGTGCTCATGTCTAACTGTGAGCCAAAAGATTTGTGCATCGCTTGCCATAGCTCTGACGTGAATCGTGCATCCCGATCCGAAATGATAGAGGTGGGCACCCCGTGCCTCGAAACAACTTCTTTAAGATAAACGTCTGCGAGAGTGGAGAACTTATCCGTTTCCTTAATAGCCAGGAAGTGTGCAGACTTGGTGAGTCGATCCACGATCACCCATATAGTATCATTCCCACGCTGGGATCTGGGTAGGCCTGTAACAAAATCCATGGAAATTTCTTCCCATTTCCATTGCGGTATCTTGGGTTGTTGAAGTAGGCCCGCTGGTTTCTGATACTCCACTTTGACTTTTGCACATGTCAAACACTTGCCGACGTAAGTAGCGATGTGGCCTTTCATTCCAGGCCACCAGTATGTTGTTTTGAGATCGTGGTACATTTTATCCGACCCTGGATGTACCGAGTAGCGAGACTTGTGTGCCTCATCCATCACAAGTTCCCGTAATCCGCCATATAGTGGGACCCAAATGCGCCCCGTTACATAGTAGGTGCCGTCTTCCTTTTGTTCCATTCGTTGCCTTGAGCCGCGTAAGGCTTCAGCCTTGATGTTTTCGGGTTTCAATGCTTCTATCTGAGCAGTTCGTATCTGTGCAGGAAGACTGGACTGAATGGTGAGTTGCAAAGCTCGTACACGCCTAGGTGTAGTATCTTTCCGACTGAGGGCATCAGCCACAACATTGGCTTTGCCTGGATGGTACTTAATAGCGCATTCGCAATCGTTCAAAAGTTCAACCCATCTTCGCTGACGCATATTTAATTCCTTCTGCTTGAAGATATGCTCGAGACTCCTGTGATCGGTGTAAATTGTGCACCTGGTACCGTACAGGTAGTGTCGCCATATCTTAAGTGCGAAAACAACAGCTCCCAGCTCTAAGTCGTGCGTCGTGTAGTTTCGTTCATGAACCTTGAGTTGTCGCGAAGCGTAAGCAATAACTTTATCCCGTTGCATCAATACACACCCAAGACCCTGTATCGACGCGTCACAATAAACCACAAAGTCATTCGTGCCCTCTGGCAATGAGAGAATAGGTGCGCTGCAAAGCCTATCCTTTAAGTACTGAAAAGCAGTTTCCTGAGAATCTCCCCAACGGTAGGTGACACCTTTCTGTGTCAGCAGTGTAAGCGGCTGTGCGATCTTCGAGAAGTCTTTGATGAATCGTCTGTAATAACCCGCCAAACCCAAGAATTGGCGTATTTCCGTCGGTGTACGCGGTGCAGGCCAGTTCCTGATCGAATCTACCTTGGATGGATCAACATGAATCCCATCCTGGTTTACCACGTGGCCTAGAAAGTGGACTTCACGAAGCCAGAAGTCGCATTTTGAAAACTTGGCGTACAATTGTTCCTTTCGAAGAAGTTCCAAAATCAATCGTAGGTGCTGCTCGTGTTCCTCCTGACTCTTGGAGTAAATCAGAATGTCGTCGATGAAGACAATCACAAACTTGTCTAAGTACGGCTTGCACACCCTGTTCATCAGATCCATAAATACGGCAGGCGCGTTCGTTAACCCGAATGGCATAACAAGAAACTCGTAGTGACCGTAGCGAGTTCTGAATGCGGTTTTGGAGACGTCCTCATCCCGGACTCTCAGCTGATGATACCCTGACCTCAAGTCTATCGTGGAGTAGTAACTCGATCCTTGCAACTGGTCGAATAAGTCGTCTATACGTGGAAGAGGATAACGGTTCTTCACCGTCACCTTGTTGAGTTCACGGTAGTCGATGCACATTCTGAACGTACCGTCTTTCTTCTTCACAAATAATACTGGAGCTCCCCATGGCGAAGAGCTTGGACGAATAAAGCCCTTTTTCCAAGAGCTCTTGTAGCTGCTTTGACAGTTCTTCCAGTTCAGTTGGAGCCAAACGATACGGTGCGCGGGCTATTGGTGCTGCTCCAGGAGCTAACTCAATCTGGAATTCGACCTGGCGATGAGGCGGTAGCCCAGGTAAATCTTCAGGAAACACCTGAGGAAAGTCGCGTACTACTGGAATATCCTCCAACTTCTTTTCTTTCGCTGTTTCATCAGTAACAAGTGCCAAGATGGCAGTGTGCCCCTTTCGTAAACATTTCTGAGCCTTCAAGAAAGAGATGATGCCAACCACAACACCACTCTTGTCGCCTTGAACTTCGAGAGGTTCCTTGCCAGAACGAGTAATGCGAACTATCTTCTCCTTGCATAAAATCTCTGTGTGATGTCGGGATAACCAATCCATACCAATAACGATGTCGAAACTACCCAAAACTATGGGTATAAGATCAATCGAGAAGGTCTGACCAGCTAAAACGATGCTACAACCCTTGACTACATGTGCGGCTTCTACACTTTTACCATTTGCTAACTCTACGACATGTTTAGTGTTTAGGGGTGTTGGTGTACGTTTTAACATTTTACACACTTTTAACGATATATAACTTGTATCCGCACCCGAATCAAATAAGACAGTAACATAAATATCGTCAAGAAGAAACTTACCCATAACCACATTGGGATCATTCATTGCGTCGCCCCGACCCAGCACGAAAGCACGACCCCGAGCTTCGTTGCCATTGTTGTTGTTGTTTCCCCCGTTGTTGTTGTTCCCGTTGCCCTGGTTGTTGTTGTTGTTGCGATTCTGGTTCTGGTTCAATTGAGGGCAATCATGTTTGAAATGACCTTCTGCCCCACACTGGAAACACCCCCGGTTTCCACGCTGTGGCTGCTGCTGTTGGTTCTGTGGAGCTGGTAGTTGTAGTTGCTGGTTCTGATTCACAGGTCGCGCACTCCTGCAGTCTTTAGCTTCATGCCCTAACTTGAGGCATCTCTGACAACGTTCCTTGTGACACCGTCCACTGTGGTGTCTGTTGCACTTGTTACATAGTGGGTGAATTCCCCGATATCCACCCTGCCCCTGATTGCCTGAAGAGTGCTGACTGGGACTCTGATAACTGTCAGTCTTTCGCTGCTGAACCTGTGACTGAACTGAAGCTGATCCCTTGCTGGAATCCCCATCCCATTTTCTTTTGTTGTCACTGGGAGTAGCAGAAGTAGTAACAGCAGTAGTGGTAGCACTGTTGCGTTTTGGCAGCTTGTTCTGCTCTACTGCCTGATCCGTAATACGATGAGCAAGGCGCTGAATAGCCTGGATGTTATCAAGATTAGCCGATGTCACATGGCTCTGGATTTCTGGCGCTAACTGATGCGTGTCAGTGTATATATGTTTTTGATGTATATTTAAGCCCCTTTTTACACTTTTAGCAAAGTTTTAAATTTATAAAACACGATATTTACTAACACTAAACACACATATGGGCAAGTGCACCCATCGTGGACGTAGTATAGTGTTGGTAAGATACCGAGGTCGTCCAAGGACACAAGAGCTTTTAATACCGGTTTATCCTCAACGTCTAATCAAATCAAAAAGTGAGAAAAATGTTTTAAACTAAGAAAAATAAAAACTAACTAAATGCTGAAAATAAAAATAAAATAAAAACAGATAAACAAGATGAATCACTTGGATCCGACACGTGTATTAGTATAACCTTTGATTATTTTTGCACTTTTGCACTTGTTTAAGAGATTATCTTAGTTATTGTAGTAGGCCCCTCTTTTGAAGGCGACGTTACCCTCAACCCAGTAGTTTGAGTCAGCAAGGATACAATCCTAAAGGGTCGGATTATTGAAAGATAATGAATTAAGTTATTAATGCAAATTGTGGTAGGCCCCGCTTTTGGCGGTGACGTTACCCTCGGCTAAGTAGTCTGAGTCAGCAGGGATACAGTCCTAAATAGCCGGGTTATAGTATTAATAGTAGTTAACTTATGAGGGGGTCAAAGAGTTTGGATCCCCGCCATCCAATACCTATGGGCATTGAAGGAGATCCTACTAAATTTGACCCAGGTCCCAAGCAGGACCTCTAAACGCTGAACAAGGGCAAGACCCTTACCAAACCGTTCCCTTAACCCCCGACCAGGTAGCCAACATACCTCCATATAGACCGTGGAGATATGAATGGTGAAAATCTTTTATTTTATATAGACAGTAAAATAATGCCAAGACACCACGGACAAACGATAAGGAAAGATCACCTTCAACATAAGTAACTAGTTATTAAAGTCATTAATACAAAACCAAATAAAAAGTGCAAAAGATTAAAAATAAAAAGTATTATACTAAACACTTGTCTTCACCAAGTGATGTAAGAGACTTAGGCAAACATGGCCTTGATTGTCAAGAACTCTTACGATCAATCTTGGATCCCGAGACGACTCACACACTCTACGATGGACAATGGATGATGGTGGTGGATGATGGTGTTATGGTGGTGGTGGGTGGTGGATGAAGTGTGAGAGAGGTGGTGTGCCAAGGGATGAGAGAAAATGAAGCCAAGCTCCTCTATTTATAGGCTGAACAGAAGGCTGGACACGGCCCCGTGTCCGCTGGACACGGCCCCATGCCCGTCTGACATTCTCTCTCTTCATTAATTGTAATTGCGAATTACAATTAATGCGCCTGCTGTACTTTCACCACGCCCCCGTGCCCGCTGGACACGGCCCCGTGGTGGGCAATGGAAGCTTCTACTGGTTTGTCTTTTCTGCTGCTTCCTGGGCACGCCCCCGTGTTCGCTGGACACGGGGCGTGTTCAGACTCTGTTTCTTCTCCTTTGCTTTGGGAGGTGCCGTTGAGGGTCCGGGCAGTCTACTTTTGTTCCTTTTCTTGTATTTATGGTAGAATTAGTTGTCTTTTTGCTTCTTTTGTGATTTTGAGCTCATTTCATCCTGAAAATACAAAAGGAAGACAAAAACACTCTTTTTCCAACATTAGTACTTAAAAAGGGTTAGTTTTATGCCTTAATTGATGTGATTTATATGTTGCATTTTACACACATCAAATACCCCCACACTTGAACTTTTGCTTGTCCTCAAGCAAAACTCTTTAAATGTGGCTTACACTCCCAAATGGAACAGGTAGAAGAGAAGTTTTTAGCTTGTCCTAGAGTGTCGGGAATCCAAGGTCTTTATAAGTTTTATTTTTATTTATTTACAATCCTATTCGTTATGATTTATTTTGAACTTTTCATAAGATAAATTACTTATTTGGGCATAGCATGCCTTATTAAAATTCCATTTATATACAAGTTCACATACCTCACGGGAGATCACTCAACACTCGGCCGAAGGTGTATATTTTTAGTGAATCACTCGAGAGCGGCACGGAACTTACGCCTTCCATAGGCTTGCCAAGCAATCAATCCTCCTCCTTTTTAACTTTTTACCTTTGTAAATATCAAGAGGACTTTTGGGGTGAAGGGTTAGGCTTGGGTTAAAGGTGGGTGGTTGGGTTAGTGGTTAGTAAAAAGGGCGAAAATCGTAAAAAGCGTCGGTTTTCGTAAAATACCTTGTTTTTAGTGACTTTTTATTTTGAAGTATTTCTCCAAACAAGCTTTTATATAGCTTTTGTTTGTTTTTTGACTTCATCACTATATATATATATATTTTTTTTTTTTGTCGTCACATAAAAAGGTGAGTTTACGAAAAAGCGAGCTTGTTACTAAAATAAAGGGTGAAAAAATAAAAAGGTTTTTGGTGGGTAAAAAGGGTTTTGGGGTAATGAAATGAAAGGTTTAGGCTCAAAGGGGCTATCTAGGGGGATTTTGGGTAGGTGATAAAAAAAATTGAAAAATAATGGTTTTGAAAGAAAAATGGTTAGTCCTAATGCCTCCATCATTTACTTACTTGGGTTTAAGTTGGTAAGGACCGGGAATGTATCGTCGTGGCAAGTTCTAGATTTGTAAGAACCGAGCGGCTATTCACACAAGAAACGAAAAATGAGCATTTAGTCTAAATATGTATATTTTTATGCTCAATAAAGGCTCAAAACTCACTTTTGTGGGAATGGGTTTTTATGTGACCAAGTATATATAATCAAATTTTTAACTAAGCTTGTTATGCCGTTTCATAATTTTCTTATGTTGGTTCTTTTTTTATCACGACGCTATCGGTTGTAAACTTGTAAAAATATAACCTTTTTAGAACTTGTTATTCCCAACTTAAACTAAGACAAGTAAATAAAAAAAATGAAAAAGTTTTTTGAAAAAAATTTGGGGTGTTTAGCGGTTCCAATAGAGTTTTGTGTAAGGCTTGTGTTTAGGATTTTGCAAAATTTCAAGGTTTTAGCATCCCCCCCACACTTAAATTACACATTGTCCTCAATGTGTCCAAAAATAATGTTTTTGGTTGATTAGAATGTGTAAAAGTGGGTTAAAAAGCAAAGATTTATGTTACTGGCATCCTGGACACGGCCCCGTGTTGACCGGGCACGGCCCCGTGGTCAAGTGCCAGTAACAAAAATTAGAGAATTGAAACAGAAGCCTGGACACGGGGGCGTGTCCGCTGAACACGGCCCGTGTCCAGTTACCTGAACTGGGTGATTTTCTGCAGGGGGCTCAGCACGGGGCCGTGTTGGTTGGGCACGGCCCGTGTTGAGCCTTCTGTGATGGAGATTTTTGTCGGGTTTCTCTGTTCTTCGTGCATGGTTTCATTTTTCTCGTTCCCTTTTTCATCCATTACCACCATGAGTGTGTTTTATTCTCAAAACAACCATCAATCTTAAAAACCGTCATAACATTGCAAATCATAGAGAGACATTACATAAGGATAAAGATAAAAGTACATAAATATTAAACTTATGGAGTTCTAGCCCTATGTTTTATTTTAATTTAGCAAAATTTCCAAGAAACTACTAATCTTGGTTAGGTAAGGCTTTTAGAACTCCTTCTTCCGGGCGTGGTTCTCCTCATATGTCGGCAAGCCACTCCTCTACCTCCCTTGGAAGGAGAAAAGAGGGCTCGTTCGCATTAGTTTGAGGAGTTTCAACTTCCGTTGGAACTTCTTGTGGGTTTTCCATGGGAGGTTCTGCGGGAAAGTCTCCCCACCCGGTAGGGTTGTTAACCCCGAGTGCCAAGTTCCAGTCTTGTTGTGGAAGGACTGGTTCCATAGGAGGTGCTACCAAAATGTTTAACCTTTGGTGCAAAAGGTTAATCTCTTGGAAGCTGCTTTCAAGTCCCATTGTAAGATCGTTAATACGGTCAATGAGGACCTCCTCTACTGACGTCATTTCGTCGAGAGCTTCCCTTAGTGCTATCACGTAGTGCACAAGTGTAGCTTCAACGGAGGGCCTCCTTCCCCTTCGGCTGTTTGAGGAATGAACGGATGATGTTTCGCTGTTTTCACTCGCCATTCTACGAAAAATAAACCAAAAGCAGTTTATATGACGAAACAGTTTCTGGACACGGCCCCGTGCTCATTGAGCACGGCCCCGTGTTCATCTTTCTGCAGAATTTTGGAGCAAGAAATCTTGGGTTTTTAAGTTATTTCCTGGGTTTATTTAAACGTTTTGACAGTAAATAACTTTAAACATTGTTACACAACATGTTTTTACCAAGATTCCATGATCAAAACTCATTGTTCCCTACCACAAAGATTGAAAATTCAAACTTTTTATGGTAGTTCTTGAAGAAAGATGAAGAAGAAGGAAATGTCTAGAAGAGGAAAGGACAAGATGGGTTGTTGGAAACTTCTTTTAGACTTACCTAGGATTGTTTGAGAGAAGATTCCTTCAAATCTCTGTCCCAAGTTGGTCCAAATGTGCAGGATTTTTGGCTGCATTTATAGAAAACGACAGCCTGCTGGACACGGCCCCGTGTCCGCTGGACACAGCCCCGTGTGCAGACAAAATTCTGACACAGTTTGTCCGTATTCTGACGTTCTGATCAGAAGGGAATCTTGTGGTGGACACGGGGGCGTGTTGGCCGGGCACGGCCCCGTGTCGGAAAGCTGTTTTATGAAGTTTTGTCTCTACTAAGGAGCTAATCTATATCGGGTGGCTCTTGACTTGTTGGAACAACCCCAAAGTGCCTAAGATACCTTAATTGTCTTATACTAAGGCGAGAACGCAAGAGGTTGTCGGTGAGAGTGATTCCTATTTTCATTCTAGGTGGACAAGTCCAACCCTTTCCCGGGCTCTCGTTAAAGAAGGTGTATGCCGAATCGCTCAGGTCTATGTATGCACCGAACGAAGTCGATGGGGAGTCCTTCACGGCACAATCGGCACAGGGACGACTATCGTCCACGTCTTTTCTAGGTAAGAAGGTATTTTCGGGAGCAACGAGGTTGTCGGAATGCGGTTCCAACATTTCCTCATGGTCATCGTCTTGGGATGGATCCAAAAAATCCTTCCTAAGTTCTTTTGACCAATTGAGAAGTAGTTCTTCTAGTTGAAATAACTCGTCAAGGAGCATTTCTCCTAGAATATCTGGCTGGGCGCATTTGAGAGAGAAATAGTGCTTATTTTTACTTTCGCCCCTCTTAAGGTTACAAGCATCGGTGGGTCTATATA